>NW_026057584.1:82382476-82502647 GCF_023721935.1 Panthera uncia
TCTTTCTTTCTTTCTTTCTTTCTTTCTTTCTTTCTTTCTTTCTTTCTCTTTCTCTCTTTTTCTCTTTTTCTCTTTCTCTATTTCTCTCTTTTTAATGTGCTTATATTTTTCTGGACTCTCTTCATTTGTATTTTACTCTGATACTTCCTTTAAGGCTATGTTTTCCTTTATTTAACTATATCTACAAGCTGTGATATGTCAGATATGATGGTTAGTATTCATAGATTTTAAAATATTTTCTGACCATCAATGTGCTCTATTTTTAGAGATAAAGTAGTTTAAAAATTTATTATTTAACCTCCAGCTTTAATTCCTCTTTCTGTGAAGATGGAAATGTTCAGCATCTGGGATACCCATATAGTAGTTGTTAGTCATTTGTGGCTATTGAACACTAGATACATGGCTAGTGCAACTGAGGAAGTGAATTTTAAATTTTATTCTAAAATGTATGCGATGTAAATAATATGTAGCTAGTGTCTTCTCTATTAGACAGCATAGTCAGGGTTGCCAACAACCTAATTTCTACATTGACATACTGAAGAGTATTAATGGTAGATGAAGAAGACAAAAATAATGAGTTACTGGTGTTTTGAAATCTCTTGATCTGGAGTAGAATGCACAGTGTCTTCTGGAGCCTAGATAGGAGCCTTCAGTTTGGAATCAGAATGGGAATTGATTGATCCTTGGTTAGCCTTGACTTCTCCTGACTATGGAGTTAAGGATCTTGTGATCACTGATGATAGGGTGAAATACTATGTATTGTGTTAGACAGCTCTGATTACTGGACTTAGCAAGCTGAAGCATAATACTTAGAGAATTGAAGGAATGTGAAGAAAGTCTAGTATGTCCCAAGAACGACCAGTGACAAATATTTTAAAACCTTTTCTCCATTTATATGTGTCTTTTCTTTCTGTCTTTCAAATTCAGCATTTATAAGGGGAATCTTGTTTCACTCTGCTCCAGGGTGGGATATTCCCCTAGTAATACCCTTAAAAAAAAGGGAGTGGGGAGAGTAAAAACACATAGGAGGGTCAAAGAGGAATGAAAGCTTGATTTCAATAAATAACCGGGTTTCAACTTAGGAACTACGACATCTGAAAAATTAAAATCCAATTAGAACTCAATTATCTATTGAGAAAAACATGATTACAATCCTTATACCTTATAATTATCATCATGCTTTTCTTTATTCTTTTGTTCAATATTTCATTGGCTTATCTCCAGTTCCTATAATTTTGAGTAAATCAATGATATGTACTGATGTGGACCTTAGGTAGCTGTGAATATGTTTTTCTTTCACCGAATCAAAGGTGAATATAATTATTTCCAGGGAAAACTCATGAGATTACCACCTGCTCATAAATAAACTCTAGCAAATCCTGAGTTTCAGAGACTAGAATCAGATCCTCCAGTTATAAACAGGAAGAAAAAATCCTCTGGGGCCCTATGAACAATACTTTCCCAAAATAAAGCTCTTGTCTTTTAGTAACACATCAAAGTTGTACCATGGAGTTGGTAACAGTGGAGAGAAAAGAATGAAATAGTTTTAAGAATACTTTAGAGCTTGGAGACATTTCAGGATGAAAGTCCTTTAGGATTTTGCCACATTGGTAGAATACCAACATTATAGTTCCTTTATGAAATGTCACCATCAGAGAGATTAATTTTAGAAGTATGGGATCACAGAAATGTTTCCATTGATGTAAGTTACTTTGTTGAACTCCAAAAATGTGTCAAGAGTAACAAATCTATCTGACATGTCCAGTCAAGGATCTGTTTTAAGCAGAAACCGTGGCTTGCAGGACACTGTTAAATTTTAATTTTGTTTTTCAACCACAAAAAGGAGTCTTTGTTTGCAGTTAGGATGAACACCTGTGGAATCCTCAAACATTTACAGACATGTCTTTAAAAGCTCTATGGTACAGTTAAGATTTAATCTATCAAAGTGGTATAAATAATGTAGACATAGCCTTAGGTGCCAGTTCTTCCCACAGCACATAGAAAAACATAACAGCAGTGAGAACTTCTCTGGTGATTTTCATATAGTTCAAATATAACAGTGCCAAGGAGGCAGAGGAGAGCAGTGTAATCTGAGATACAGCTTTCTTGATGTTAGTGATTGCGTACTAAAGTCCAGAAATGAGAAATATAAGGGTTCTGGCAAAACTAAAATTATTCAGAACAAATAAAATTCAGATGGTTTCATGTTCAGAAGCTTGGATCTCATTTTGAAACTCTTGTAACTGAAAGGAAGGTAATTATAAGAATGGCCAAACAGTTCTGGCCCTAAACACTGCCCTTCCATATCCTTTTAATCTAATCTACAGGTATTTCCATGCTTATCCACACCAATGAAACATCTCTGCCAGAATGGGATGTGGAAGTTCAATCTAAATTTCAAACCCAGCATGTATTACATATAAAGTAGGATGTGCAAAGCAGTATATGGGCTATTAAAAGGGATAACAAGAAGTGTAAGATATGGTTCTAATTCTAAAGATGATTAAGATCTAGTAGCAAAGATAAGGAGAAGATATTTGAGCAGTAACTAAGATTCATAGCATGTGTAATTGAAAGGGAAAATTTGGGGGGGTGGGTTCTGGAAAATCTTGGTAGAAGATAAAGTGAGATTTAATAAACGTAAAGCTTGGCACAAGTAGATGTGATAAGGAGGAGATGTTCTTGACAGGAGTATTAATGTAAAGCTGGAGGAATTGAGAGACAGAAAGTAACCCAATTTTATCTAGAGGGATAGATTTATTAGAGGAAAAGAGAAATGAGTTTGTAGATTGTCCCTCCCCTCCCCCCCTCCCCGAGAATGTGGAGGGACTGGAATTCCAAAGAAGTGTTGTAATTTAAAAAACAGATCTTTGGCAAGATTACCTTTATAGATAGAAACCAATATAATGTAGGTGTTCAATAAATATTTGGTTAATTAATGAATTTGGAGATTATCCCTGCACATTTGTTACCAGTTCCATAGAAACAAACAGATAAACCAAAAGCAGATACATTAGGAATGAGCTCCTTACTCCCTTTAGAATAGAAATAGAGTTGGGATTCCTGGTGGCTCAGTCAGTTAAGCATCTGACCCTTGATCTCAGGTTGTGAGTTGTGAGTTCAAGCCCCATTTGGTCTCCACGCTGAGTGTGGAGCTTACCTAAAAAAAAAAAAAAAAAAAAAATTGAGTCAAGATGAGGTACTAAAAATGCAACTGCTCTTTCTGTGGCTACACATCAAGAAAGGTAATAAGCTCATGATCTAATTTTCTTTTTGCAGGTTGAAAGAACTCTGAACTTCCTTGTGCTTCCTTTTTCACCTAGTGCCTCCCACAGTCTTCTGTTTACCACATAATCTTTCTTTCTGAAAGATTTTATCTTTCATCCCTTCTTCTCTTTTTTTCTGGAGGACATATGTCTATATTCCAGATCACCTTCTGGGTAATCAGCCCCTGATTCCCTTTCAGATGGTGTGAATTATCTCCTCTTCTGTAGAAGAGTATGTCCCATGCTTGATGACGCTGCCCCTATTCATCAATCTCTAGCACAATATATGTTCACTGAATATCTACTGACTTAAATTATACTTTCCAGTATCACAGTGCCAACCACAGAGTGAAAAATTTATAAAACACATTATTCCTAGAAAATGAAAAAAAAATGGTGAAGAGATTTCTGGCTCTCTGACGATGCTTAGGCTGTAGGGAAGAAACAGGGAGGTGGTAATTCTAAATTTCCTTGTAAATTCTAGATTCAGCTTTTTACTAAGATACTTTCTTTTAAATTTTAGACATTTCATTTACCTGTGTGTGCATACATATGCATCTACATACCTAGGCACCTACACATATATGGTCATATATATGTATATTGTATGTATGTTTGTATATTATAAATAATCTTCATGATCTCTCTTTTTCTGCACACAGGCATTCTTAGTTGACAGGAGTATTTGCAAAAGTGTCCTGCTTTTTCCAACATGGCTTTCCAAACAGGTTCTGTAGAAATAAATGAAATAATCAAAACAAATCTTATTTTTCCTTCGGCCATACATTTACTTAGTTACCTGTTGAGTTATTTATTTTGCTGGGAACTTCTGAATTTAGCAATTAGAAATGAGAAATAAGTAGATAACCTATGGAACAAATCAGATAAATATAGACTTAGGAATTTAAAAGAAGTTTCTAAAATGTTCCTACTTTAAGCTTTTCATTTCTTTGGGCATTTTGCTTTGTTTTATTTCATTTCAGAAATCCACAGCTTGACTTCAAAGAGTGCATGGGCCCCTTTCAATCAGTGTGCTACATTTGGTAATATGCTTATTTTTCTTGGGAAGCTTGCTTGCTTTCTTTCTTCCTTCCTTCCTTCCTTCCTTTTTATTTTTTTGCAAATTCAGACTTCCACAATTATCTATGACTCTAAAAGTATTCTGTTCTGTCTAATGTGTTAGACAATAGGCTATACATTCAAAATAGCAATTGTAGTAATAACAGATGATTTCAAATTGATGATCTCTTTTAATCTTCTTAACTCTAAGAAGTTTTTTTTAATTTTTAAATCTTCATTTTGCTGATGAGTAAATTGAAATTCAGATCTCAAACATCCTGCATAAGCTAAGCAAGTTATTTCATGGTAGGCAGTAGAACCATGCCTCCCATCTCCAAATCTGTAATTCATTTCAGTAGACTTGTTCCTTGCCCCATCAGCCATATGCTGTTCAGGAATCTCTCTCCTTCCATCTGTTTTCCTCTGTGCACAAGCACGATTAGTCCTTGAACAGCTTGTCCAACTGTGCTCAGTCTCACTTCCCACCATGGTTTCAGGTCTTCTGAACATGGAAGGTTTTAGGGCAGAGAAAACTGACTCAGCAGAATTGATATTTTGAACTGGCCATCAGGAAATCAGTCTGGTCATACTTCACTGCAGTGGTCAGAGTGGTGGTATAGAGAAGTGGAAACATAATTGGAAGAAAGAGCTTTGTATCAGAAACTTGGAGGCAGATAAGAAAAGGAGTGAACTTGGAATAAAGTAGAGAGGGGACAGGTGAAAGGAGGGGGGAGGCCAGTTGGTATCAAGGACCTCTGTTGAAACAGGAAAGGCTGTGTATCTCAGGACTAGACGTGCAGGACCTCCATAATGCCAGGAGAGCCTATTTCCAGTAGCTCTCATTAACTGCCACAGTCTCAAACTACAGTCTTAAATAATCCTCTCTGGACAGAAAGAAACACTTTCAAGGAAGTTGAGGCGATACTCATCCATGCATCCAACTTTCGTAGGGAAATTTAAAGCATCTTAACTCATCAGTGATGTCTTTATACTGCATGAATTCTGAATTAGTTGGATCTTTGTGAGGCAAAACCATCTTTATTATTTTCTCATTCAGATCTGACATCCTGTATCAGAGTGGGAGCATGAGTGTTTCTTCCTTCTTCCTCATCATCTTCTGAAGGCTTTCACCTGCCAACACTAAGGGAAGATTTTGCAGTGTTACTTAAACCTGAAGATGAAACAGTACTCAGTCATGGTTCCTGAGGACCTCAGATATATCTTATTTATTCTTTTTGTTTAAATTGAGGAGTTGAGGGGCAGAAATGTCATATCACCTAAAGGAGGTAGAAGCCTGGAGTCCTCAAATTTCTGACTGAGAACCACTCCCTTACTCTGTAAAATGTTCAGCACACATTTTGTCAATAATATTGCTAACTGACTGACCAGAAAGGAAGTTGGTCAATACTGCTTATTTTTCTTGGTATTAAGTTTAATAACTATTCCATTACTACAATAGCTTATTGTCATCTAAATCCATGGCCCCTTGGGACTTCATTATTTGTATCAACGTATGCACTGAACCAATCAGGTCAATGTTTATTCCTATTATGGGCCATTTAGCTCTCTACCTTACCACATTTGACTCAAACCAGATGTTGTATTTGGGCATATCCTAGGACACGATTGGTTTTACAGATGTGTATATTTTCCACCACTAAAGGAATAATATGCTTTGCACATAAATGCTAGTAATATCTAAGAGGCTGTCTGAGACATTACAATAGATCACCAGAATATCTCAACATTCTCTGCCTGCTTTGTCTCAGGATTCTAGGTGGGGGAAGGTGAAGAAAGAGTGGAGCTGGAAATGGGAATGGTCCAGAGGGAAATGATATCTTTAAATGACCTTTCAGGTCACTGAGTGAAGATTTCAAGCAAAATTTCAAAGGTAGTGAAGTTTTTCTTTGAACTTTTCCCTCTTGGATCTCTATTTTAATCAGTAAGAAAACTTCTTCCTTGTCTGCTGAAATTCTGGAGCCCTGATCCCAAAATGTCTCTGGCCAATACAAACTTCACTTTTTATGGCATGTAACATGGAGAAGGAAAGGGCTAAGGTTTTGCAATCCCCTCTTTCCTCTGTTGAGATGGTCAGCACCATTTAGTGACTGCCCTCTCGACCTCCATCCTTTGATGAACATGTAAACTTTGAGCCACTGAAGTTTTGGTTTGTAAACCAAACACAAGCTAGCCTGTCCACACTGATATATTTCCTACTGTTTTCCCTCATAATAAAGTCAATGGACTTGTGCTCTTGAAATAGGAGGTTGAAAGAGTTGCTTGTCTATTACAAATTTGGAATTTAGGCAGAATGAACACTTTGTTCTAAGACTAACTTAGTTGAAGGGAAGACAACATTTCCCCTTAAGAGCAAGAAAACCTGATGAAATGAGAAAGGAAGGAGTGGTTTTTCCATTTAAAGTTCCTTTAGGACACAAGTGTATTAGAGAAGGACTTTAAGTGACACT
Source organism: Panthera uncia (assembly GCF_023721935.1). Classification (NCBI taxonomy): domain Eukaryota; kingdom Metazoa; phylum Chordata; class Mammalia; order Carnivora; family Felidae; genus Panthera; species Panthera uncia. Next base: position 82,389,270 of record NW_026057584.1, read on the forward strand.
TTCTGTATTGGCATATCATCCAAATCACTGCTATGACAATTTTTTTAACCTTTTTGTTTCCTCGTCTGTAAAAAAAAGATGTATTACTAATATTTTTCTCATATTAATAAGAGGATTAGATAATGCATATAAAATACCTGGCACAATGCTTATATATTAGTAATAAGTTAATGAATGGAAACAATTATTTTTATTCCAACATTTTTCCATCCCATCTCAGTTCCTGTCTGAGTATAGCCATGCTTTCTTAATCAGTGTAAAAATAATTATTTTCATTTATATGAACAGCTTACCATTTATGCCTAATGATGTGTAGCACAATAGCTGTTATACATATCATTAAATATGTGTCTGATTAACCTTGTTGTAATTTTAATTGCAATACAAAATTCCTCTTGTGCATACTCAGCCATCAAGGACTGGGGCTCATGAAACAGGGTTGACTGCTTTCAACCTGAAGGAATTATAGGGAATGTCAGTCACATATAGCATAAGTCATAGATCTGAGAACAACAGAGCACAGAGGAAAGAACACGGAGCTGGGAGTCATGTAGACCAAGGACTAAAAACTTTAGGTCCACCACTGCAGTTTATTCAGTCTTCTCACAGTTTTTCTCTGTGAAACATGGTTAGTGATACCTACCATGTAGGATTTGTGAGGGATAGAGATGCTGTATATAAGATGTTCAACAAGGATCTTGGAACAAAGGAAACTGTTTATTAGCTATTGCTATTTTTATAATTTTAGACTGTAACTTGGAAGGGACTTCTAGAAGCCCATTGGATTAGCCACCTCTGCTTTGCAGGTTTGATGTTATCACATCCTCTTTTCTCATTTTCTGCAAATGTGGAGGTTGGGACAGCAGTATTTGTTCAAGGTCATGTACCTTGTAAGTGAAGGAGAGAAGCTAAGCCAGCTGGTGCCCCACCTTTTCCTTTACTTCCGTCTTTCACTCAGCCTGTGCCCACTGCCTGGCAAAACAACCTCTGAAGCATACATTCTTCTGGGGTGAGTCAGTGGCATCCTGTGCCTTCCCAAAGAGAGGAAGCACATTTGAGTCAGGAGCAAATGCAACTGCCATGTAGGAAAAGATATCAAAGAACGGAGGACAGCTGACCTGTTCTGTGCTGCAAATGTGGCAAAAAGCCATGTCAAAATTGTTCTGTAGATTCTAGGGCTATCTCCTCCTAATCAGAATGTGTCTTCATGGGGCCTGTGCCCCAAGTTTCCTAGGCTTGCCTTCTCTGGGTTACCATCTCTGAATACTTTCTTCCTTGCTTAGTATACTTGAACATGGCCCAGGGTATGGACAGATTGAGTAATCTAAGCTGCATGTGGTCACTGTGAAGTAGCTGCTCATCAGAGAACCCGGTCTGCTGTGTGCATTCTGCTGCTTCCTCAGAAGGTCTAGCACTGGTTTACAAACCTTGATTCACAACTCCGTGAATAGACAAGTCAGACTTGATTACTCTATTTCTAGCCTGCTTTCATCTTCACCAAGTCTTCTCTCTGAGGCCCTGGGAATAATATATTACAATTATTTGGATTTTGGCATAGTACTTCACATGGAGGTGTTACTTTACTTCTCAGGTGTTCCTACAAAAATTACTGCAAGGATGAAATAAGAGAATATGAGTGAACTAGACATATATTAATGTGTCTAGAAAATATATTAGACCTATGTCTAGAAAATGTTTAGAAATGTCTAGAAAAATGATAGTTTCCCTTTTTTTCTTGCAAAGTAAAACCTAAATCTAGGGAAATAGAGCTCTAGTAAATATATTTCTGATCATTTCAAAAGCTAGAAGGGTTAAAGATGGGAAAGGGTGTGAATTCCCCTATCATAATGAATATTTTATTTTCTACATTTAAAATACAGATTTTATAAGAAAAAAGAGAAATTATAGGAATTAAAAAGTCCCAGTGGAGAAGCAGTGTACCTTTAGTGAGTATTGGATGCATTAGGTATTTTAATATTTTAATATTAACTGAAATTACCTTTCAGACATCAGAAAACTTTCAATAAAGGATGAAAAAGTAGAAGTTTGACATGACTTTTTGTTAATGAATTTGGAATATGAATAAAGCTATTTGAGAGTAAATACTTTTCTGGTTATGGTAAAATCTACATATGATTTTTCTGGTAATGAACTTGTGGTTTAGAAGATTATAATGTTTAGAACATTATAGCAAGAGGAGTTATTTTTCATCAGCTCAGGTAACTTTCTTTGGTTCTTAGGGAAGTCCTGGTAAAAGCCAATCCCATGATTAAAACTGAGGATCCCATGATGCTCAGTGACTTAAAAAAAATCTAAACAGATTTATTTTATAATAACTAAGTTCACTGTCTCTTAATGTCCTTCTTCATAGCAGTTGTTGAACAGTGGGGAAGCAATTAACTTATTTTTCTTCATTAAGTATGGTGTCAAAGAGGGAGAAAATGGGCTTTTATTTAGGTTCTACAGGCTTGAAGTTCTAAAATGTGATTTTCCTAAAAGCCATATCATTGACATTACTGGGTTCAGTGGGATACATGTATATAATTTATTTATATCAAGAAACCCATCTATCACACCACTCATGCCTCAAACAGTTTGAGAGGAATACTGTGGAAATGTTGGTGTGTGCCAAGATTGCTTGTCTGTGAGACTTGATTACTCTAGGCCGGTCTGGCATATAAACTCAAGGGCCTGTTCACTGAACATGATTTTCATTTGTGCTCCTATGTGCAGCTGGTAAGGGCTGGGTTAATGCATTTGAGGAGAAATCTGTAGCTGTTATACACTTATCTAGATAATAGACTTGGGGCAATTGTACATGGATAGCAATGAACGTTGTCTACCTTGCAAGCTGCTGAGGAAGATGGGAATGGTCAGAGTGCCGATGGAATATTGATATATTTTGTAGCAATGACTGCTTTTGATTTTCTAGCTTACTCTGTAGGAATAGGAGAATAATCTCCAGAGGTCCCTAAAATCGCTGTCCTTGCCATAGGATATAAAAATATATCCTTACACACACACATATGTGACATATTTGGATGGATGGATGGAGATATATATATATATATATATATATATATATATATATGCATATGTGATATATATTATATATACATTTATACACATATATGTATACATAAATGATATATATATATATATATATATATATATATATATATATATATATATATATATATATATATATATATCCTTACTTAATCACATCTATAAAGTAGTTTTTTGCTATGTGAGGTAACTATTTATAGATTCTGGGGATGAGGACATGGACATCTTTAGGATGACTGTTAGGTGCCTAACATAGAAGACTAGGGTGAAAATTATAGATATTTGAATTTAATAATCCACGTTTTAACTGTTTGAAAGAGATAAAATATAGAGGGAAAGACATTTTAAGTTGAGTTGTGAGGAAATTCTCTTCAAACTCATTACTGTCAGGTTTGCAGCTTGGCTCTTGTTCAGTCTAAGTGTGAAACAGAGATTATCATTGGATCTTAACACTTAGGCCTTGCTTGTTACTATACAAATGACCTTGAGTTCAAGTGTTAACCCTTCAAATACATCCAAATAGCAATTTAAGCTAACTATAAATCAGAACCAGTTTTCTTTTGGGATAAAGCAAATTAAAAATAGTGTGCTCACTCAGTAATGGGGTGTTATCTCCTTTTTAGCAAATAAGGACAAGACAGTAGAGTGTCTACTATATTTCACGCCTGTGCCAATTAGAAGAGTAAAGTGAAGGAGTATATACTCCAAAGTTATTGTCCAAAAAAAAAACCAAAAAACCAAAGCAAATAAAATATTACATAGTTTTTCCAAATTTAAAACTGATATAAAATGTGGATATTAGATTTTATAATGTATATTATATCATATTTACCTGTATTAGGGTTCTCCAGAGAAACCGAACCAACAGGAGGTATATATCACATCATATACTTATCTATCTAATATATATGAGAAAGAATGAGAGAGAGGGAAAGAAAGAAAGGGAAAGAAACAGAGAGAGAGACTGACTCATTTTAAGGAATTGGCTCATGCAGTTATGCAATTGTGGGGGCTGGCATGTCTGAAATTTATAGGGCAGGCCAGCAGGCTGAAAATTCAGGCAAGGTTTCTATGATACAAACTTGAGGAGAAAATTTATTTCCACTTTGGGAAACCTATTTTTCCTCCTGAGGCCCTTAACTGATTGGGTGAAGGCCACTCGTATTATGGAGAGTAATCTGCTTTACTTAAAGTCAATTGATTGTGTTAATCATATTTTACAAATGCCTTCACTGCAACACCTAGACTAGTGTTTGACAGAACAATTGAGCACTGTGTAGCGTAGCCGCGTTGACACGTAAAATTAACCATTATAGTGCATTCGCAGGGCCAAGAGCAATATTCTTATTCCTTTGGTTGAAGGCAGATTTTTTTTTTTAGCAGAACAGTCTTGGAAACTGTCAGTAATTCTACTAAAGATTATATTAAAACAGATCAACATTTAATAGAAGAAAAGAACTCAAAGGTTTTGAGAATTGCAAATTGGGAAAAATTGAGATTTTTGATATTTATTATTGTTCATGATTTCTTAGTAATGGTTACTGTCGTAACTACTTCACTGCACAGACATCAATCCATGTAGAAGGACATGGACATAAATCCTGTGTTCATTAATTATTTTGGGAGCCTAGAATCACCTTGAATTAATCAGCCAGGTTACTTTAGAATATGATGTACAACATTAATTTTATTATATTATGACAACTAGGGAGAAACCAGCTGATTTACAAATGGACCACCTATCATATTGATGAATAGAAACTGCCCAAATGTGGAAGGAATGCTGATTTAGAGCAATTTACAGATATTGATGTTAATAAAAAACAGTTTTGTCATGTTTAATATAACTAGACAAAATATTTGAAAGGATTAGGAGCTTAAAATAATGAAAAAAAACTTAAGAATTTAATGAGATTTTTATTAAGTCCCCTTTGAACTATTTTAACTGAAAAGATAAAGTTTTTTTAAAAAGCATCAGCAGGGCGTGTGGGTGGCTCAGTCATTTGAGTGTCTGACTCTTGATTTCAGCAAGGAGCCTGTTTGGGATGCTGTCTCTCTCTCTCTCTCTCTGCTTCTCCCTAGCCCTCTCTCGCTCGCTCTCTCTCTCAAAATAAACAAATAGGTAGATAGATAGATAGATAGATAGATAGATAGAAAACATCAGCAAAATTGTTTTAAAGATACCACATGATGCTTATTTTTTAATCTGTTCATGTACTATCTGCTGCCATCTTGCAGGGAAGCCATTCTAGACTCAGGACTTCTACATAGATAGCCCTTATCTTATACATGTACATATCCCATAGAAGAGAGTATTGGTGATAAAAAAAAAACTTTGTTTCAAGGTAATTGTGATGGAATTTAGGTTGTGTATTCATGAATTTTCCACAGAAACAGAACCAATGGCACAAACTGACACATAAAATTAGCCATCATAGAGTCTTAACTGATCTAAACTAGGAGTTAGAGTAACTTGTGTAATGGTAATACAAGCAAAAAAAAGAAGAGGCTACAGAATCAATATGAAGTTATTTTGGGTTTGATATTCATAAGTTTTATTTCTCAAGAGCTAATCAGACCATTTAAGTACAAATAAAATTGTAATATTACCTGTAACAAATAAGATAATGTAAAAAGAAAATGGTGGTGGAGCAGCAAGAGAAGGGTATAAATGTCAGCCCAAGAGACAGAAGGTGATTTTTTTTAATTTTTTTTCACTAACTTCCCCCTTTTTTGCTGATAAAATGGTCCTATTCATTTCTTTCTTAATGGGTGATCTCTGCTACTTTTCTGCACCATTGAGAGCAGCTGCTGAATAGCCTGCAGAGATCAGCTCGTGACTTCTCTGGCACCCACATGGTTTTTGTGAAAGCCCAGGGGGAAGTTAGTGAAGAGAAATTGCTGGCACAATACAGAGGCAGAGCTGAACTCATGATCTATAACACCGATTTGTAATCCAGTCAGCTTTGTAGATAATCCTTCCTTACTCCCCACTGTGCCATCAAACTGGCTGCAGTGAGAGATAGAGATGCATTTGTTTTTCTACCATTGACCTGTAATCAAAAACTGTAACAGTAGAGCATACTAATTCTAGTCAGCCAAGACAGCAGTTCTTTACTCATCCTCCTTTTTCCTTCCTGAGGTCCGACATTTGTTCTCCTGTCAGAGAGATGGATAGCTGAGTGACTCCGTCTTGTGTGCATCCTGGTCAGTTGCACTAGACCATTACTAGGTTGTTATACCACTACTGCTGCACACCTTTGTGGAATGCACCCGCCTCTTTCACCCTCATCCTCCTCCCCTCCTGCCATTCCTAGTCCCCACAACCAGCCAGACCAAAGCAGGAATAGAAAACTTTTCAGGTTATTCCTTTTAAAAATTTTTAATTTATTTTTATTTTTTTTGTAGTTTCAAGTTTTTATTTAAATTCCAGTTAATTAACATACAGTATAATATTAGTTTCAGGAGTAGAATTTAGTGATTCACCTGATGCTCATCACAAGTGCTCTCCTTAATACCCATCACCTGTTTTACCCATCCCCCTGCACAGCAGGTTTGTTCTGTATAGTTAAGAGTCTGTTTCTTAGTTTACCTCTCTCTTACCTCCACCCCACTATGTTTATCTGGTTCTTTTCTTAAAATCCACATATGAGTGAAGTCATATGATATTTGTCTTTCTCTGACCAACTTGTTTTGCTTAGCATAATACACTGTAGCTACATCCACGTTGTTGCAAATGGCAAAGTTTCTTTCTTTTTGGTGGCTAAGTAATATTCCTGTGTGTGTGTGTGTGTGTGTGTGTGTGTGTGTATTTATATACCACATCTTCTTTATCCATTCCTCAGTTGTTGGACAGATGGACATTTAGGCTCTTTCCATAATTTGGCTGTTGTTGATAATGCTGCTATAAACATCAGGGTGCATGGATCCTTTCAAATCAGTATTTTTGTTGGGTAAATACCTAGTAGTGCAATTGCCAGATCATAGGGTAGTTCTGTTTTTAACTTTTGAGGAACGTCCATACTGTTTTCCAGAGTGGCTGGACCAGTTTGCATTCCCACCAACAGTGTAAGAGGGTTCCCCTTTATCCACACCCTTGCTAACATCTGTTGTTTCCTGTGTTGTTAATTTTAGCCATTTTGACAAGTGTGAAGTGATATCTCATTGTAATTTTGGTTTGTAATTCTCTGATGATGAGTGATGTTGAGCATCTTTTCATGTGTCCTTTAGCCATCTGTATGTCTTCTTTGGAGAGATGTCTATTTATGTCCTCTGCCCATGTCTTAACTGGATTATTTGTTTTTTGAGTGTTAAGTTTGATAAGTTCGTCATAGATTTTAGATACTAACCCTTTATCAGATACATCATTTTCAAATACCTTTCCCCATTCTGATGGTTGCCTTTCAGTTTTGTTGATTATATCCTTTGCTGTGCAGATGCTTTTTATCTTGATGAAGTCCCAGTAAGTTCACGTTTGCTTTTGTTTCCCTTGCCTCCAGAGACCTATCTAGTAAGAAGTTGCTATAGCTGATGTCAAAGTGGTTACTGCCTGTGTTCTCCTTTAGGATTTTCATTTTTTCCTATCTCAAATTCAGGTTTTTCATCCATTTTGTAAATATTTTTTAAGGTTTATTTATTTTTCAGAGACAGAGACAAAGCATGGGGGTGCGGGGGAGGCAGAGAGAGAGAGGGAGACAAAGAATCTGAAGCAGGCTACAGGCTCTGAGTTGTCAGCATGGAGCCCGACATGGGGCTTGAACTCACAGACTGTGAGATCATGACCTGAGCTGAAGTCAGACACTCAACCGACTGAACCACCCAGGCACCCTTCATCTATTTTGAATTTATTTTTGAGAATGGTATAAGAAAGTAGTCCAGTTTCATTCTCCTCCATGTTGCCATCCAGTCTTCCCAACACCGTTTGTTGAAGGGACTATCTTTTTTCCATTGTATATTCTTTTCTTCTTTGTCAGAGTTTAGTTGGATGTATAGTTGTGGGTCCATGTCTGGGTTTTATATTCTGTTCCGTTGATCTATGTGTCTCTTTTTGTGCTAGTACCATACTGTCTTGATGACTACAGCTTTGTAATATAACTTGAAGTCTGGAATTGTGATGCCTCTAGCTGTCTTTTCTTTCTCAAATTGCTTTGGCTTAAACAGACCAATAACCAGCAAAGAAATTGAATCAGTAATCAAAAATCTTCTAAGAAACAAAAGTCCAGGGCCAGATGGTTCCGCAGGGGAATTCTACCAAACATTTAAAGAATACCTATTTTTCTTTAACTGTTCCAAAATATAGAAATGGAAAGAAAACTGCCAAACTCATTCTACGAGGCCAACATTACCTTGATTCCAAAACCAGGCAAAGTCTCCACTAAAAAAGAGAATTACAGGCCAATATCCCTGATAAATATGGATGCAAAGATCCTCAACAAAATACTAGCAAATCAAATCCAACAGTACTTTAAAAGAGTAATTCACCACAATTAAGTGGGAGTTATTCCTGGGATACAAGTGTGGTTCAGTATTTGCAAATCAGTCGTGATACATCACATTAATAAAAGAAAGGATAAGAACCATATAATCCTCTCAGTACATTCAGAAAAAGCATTTGACAAAGTACATCATCCATTCTTCATAAAAAAAACCTTCAACAAAGTAGGGATAGAGGGAACATACCTCAACGTTGTAAGGTTATTCCTCTTTAATACAAAGGGAAGGAATTACAGAATTCAAAGAAGACTTCCGTAGAAAGAAGCTATTGATGCTATCGATTTATATACTATGTGTCTTGGGAAATGAACATGGAATTAGATCTCATATAAAGACCAGTGGCATTGTGCAGGCTTTTGTTTTCTCACCCAGAAAGAGAATTCAGTTATTTTTGAGTAAGGGGATGGATCAAATATATGTTAGAGTAATTTCTAGCTAGACTTCCTTAATACTATTTCACAAAGACCTTGTACATTTTAACTAACAGAGATAAACAGCAACAACAAAAAATACACAGAATAGGCCTACATTCTATACTATATACAACATTAATTAAGCAACTAAATTTCTCAATAACAAGTAGTTATTTTAACTAATGGGTTCTTTCTTAATTAATATGGCAAAGCAGTCTTGTTTAATGTGTTTACATTTATTTTTCTGTTCCCTAGGCCGATTGTATTTTTAATCTCCCTTTTATCTTGCCAAATTCTATTAATGAGTCTATTTAAATACTCATAACATTAGGTTAGGAAAAAATATTAACATATACACCAAATATTCACAATTATCTATCCATAGCTAGCTTTCTTCCCACCCTATGTATACTACATTTGTCCTTTTATTAGCCCAGAGATTTTGTTTTCTAGGTAAGCGTTAAATTTCTTTCTTATCAGATTTCTTATATTTCCAAAAGGTTTTCATTCACAAACTGTGTGTATGTGTGTGTGTATTAATGTTCCTAATTTTGAGGTGGATATTGCAAGCCAAATTCCCTGGGAAGTAGATTTTGAAAGATTGGCAAGCAGAAAATTTATTAGGGAGTGCCCATGAGATCATTATCTGTGGAAGAGAAGGAGAGGAGAGAGGCCTGGCAGAGTGAGAACTGCTATGGAGACTCTGAAACTGGGATGGCCCTTTGGAGTTGTCCTCTGTTGGAACCAAGGGACCGGGCGTCTATATTTTCATTTGGACAAGTCATTGGATGGTGGCTGACCTTATGAAGAGCATATGACTTGAGCAAGACAGCTGTCTCCAGGCAAGGACAACTTCCAGAGAAGGCTAATAGCTGAGGTATCACAGCCAGCAGCAGATAAACCAGGCTGGTCTTTGTTCTTAAAAATGAAGTATTAAAGGAGAATCTTTGAGCAATGTTTCAATAATTTATTTTCATCTGAACCTTTTCTCATTTATTATGCAAATGCAGTTCTATCTAAATACTTAGCACTCTCCCCAGTGCTTCTCTGAAGATAGATACTTTTTCATCTTTTCATTTTGGGGGTACTATCTTTACATAATATTAACAGGAAGCTCATTTAAACACACTGCAACATCCAAGTTATTTAAGTAATGAGGAAAAAAGAAAAAAGGGGATATATGTGTGTGTGTGTGTGTGTGTGTGTGTGTGTATATCACCATATAATTTTACCCAGTTTTACACATATTTTTCTTCAAGATTTTACACATATTTCTCTTCCAACTAATCAAAACAAAATGCTAAAATAAGCAAGTTAGTGTCAAGTGTTAGTTTTAAGCTATAATATTTTAGTATATTTAAATAATATAAATTAAAAATGTGGTTTTGTATAACAATATACTAATACTAGTAAGGGAATTTTTATGACATAAAATTTGTTCAGTAAGTAAAAAATAAACTGAGTTTTTATATCAGTTTAGAATATAACTTGGTTAGGTTAAAATTTAACTGAGTTTAACAGTTTTCTTCAGCTCATAACTTTGAAGTCAGTCAGTCACTGTGGTCTCCATTTATGATCACCCATCAGTATAGTGGTCAACTCCAGGGAGCAGGGAGAGTCTTATGATTATAAGGGCATGCTGAGCCCTTGAGGACTATTAGTGGCTCATAGTCTTCTACTTCTTTTTTCAGATGGTACTTAGGAATTACCTTCATAACTATCTGTTAAATTCTACATACATGTGTGTGGTATGTAGAATATAGAGACTGCATATGGTGAGACCAATGCTCACCATATCTGGTTCCTTTCTAGTGAGTGGGAAGTCCTCTCTGCCCACTTAGAATTATACCTCTCATTTCCTCCACCAATTGAGCTTGGAATCCACATGTTGAGACAACAGCATCTCAAAATCAAATTAGCCTGGATCCCTGAGTCACTGGAAAGGAGTTGCATTAGAGAGCCACTGGACACATTGTGCACTTTGTACAGATAGGAAATAACCTGTATTAAGCCACTGAGATTTCAGGGTATTCTGGTTCCCAGAATTATTTTGTCTAATTAACAAAATGTGTGTGTGTGTGTATGTGTGTGTGTGTGTGTGTGTAATTTACTGTATTTTATAACATGTGTTCTTGTGTATATATGTGTCTGTGGTAATTAAAAACTAAATGGGACATAGAGAGGAAAAAAATGTGAGTAGTTCTTGGTAGCTAATTTCCTGGTGAGTGTCTGATGGTCTCACCTTATGTTTCTACACCATAATTTGATGGTTACCAGCCCACAGGTCCACTGTGCTCAGTCTAATAGTGAATGGCTGATAAGTGGTAGAAAGATTACATGATAGAATAGTGGACGCTAACAAAGAGCATTTACTTTAGAGAGTGACTGGGCAAGACAATCACTCTTTTTATACGATAACAATATTAGAAGTCAACATTTCTGCCATTTACTATTTCTGTGGCTACAAGCAGGTAATTGTTCATGTGTAAAGTAACAATGTCAGCAGCATCTTACTTGTCTGTGTCTCTTCCAGTCTTCTTATTTAACTAATGAGATTAATATCATTAACATCATTATTATTTTTTAAGTAATTAAGGACAGATTTTGCTGTACTGTATGCACCGTACAATTCATGTAGACTACAGTGTTAATGCACTCCCTTGTGTTCTCCAGTCCTCAACCTGTACAGCTGTATCTATGTATTACACTTTTAAGTACTAAGCTTTATTTCTGCCCACTTACCATCACCTGAGATATTCCTTTCATTTGGAAAGTCCCAACTCTTGCCTTAATCCAAGTCATGAAATTGAACTCCAATTCTACGTTGTGCCATTAGGCTTTCTACAGTTTTCTCCCTTATATATATTCCATAGAGTTAAGCACTTAATAATACGAGGTTTCAGTGTTACTTAGTCATGGTTCAGATTCTAAAGTTAGAACATAGGGTAAAAAATCATGTGTAGTTAAAGCTACCCTTTAAACTGGTGCATAAAATTTGTGTATACGGCTACACTGTTTCCTTGTGTATACTAACATTTGAGATTCGTGGAGCAAGATAAAAGGAAGCTTTTTTTTTTTTAATGTTTATTTTTAAGAGAAAGAATGTGAGTGAGGGAGGAGCTGAGAGAGGGGAACAGAGGATTTGAAGCAGGCTCTGTGCTGACAGCAGAGATCCCGATGTAGGGCTCGAACTCAGGGACTGTGAGAGTATGACCTGAACTGGAGTTGGATGCTGAGCCACCCAGGCACTCCTGAAATGAAACTTCTAAATCTGATGAATTGACTTAGACAGTGTCTTATTCCTAGATAAAGTATTCTAAAATGTTTGTCTTTGCCTGCGACATTTACTTTCTCAGTTTTAAAATTGAGTCTCTAAAGTTAAACCACTCAATGAGACTATTTTACTTTCAACTTGGAAAGTCCTGGCACACAGTAGGTTCTCTGTAAATCTTTGATGGATTTGAGTCCAATTCACTGTATTGTTTAAAGAATTGTAGAGAAGAAAAAGATCACTTGAAGAAATGGTCAGATTAACTCAGATAATTTCTTTAAAAAGGAAAACTGATTTACTGTTCCTAAAAACAAGACTTGCTATTAAGCAAGTAGTATTTAAAATTGTGCAGTATTGTGCAAGGTCTGAAAAACAGATGAATTCAAAGATATGGAAAGCCAAGAAATGTATCAATACATATATTGGAATACAGTTCAGAGCAAAAATATTATTTAAAATAGTAGAGAAGAGAATATTCAATATATATTGGAGTAATTGGTTGTCTTATTCCATCTACCTACATATGTATGTACATATAATTGGAAGTCTTTCTCATACCATGAACAAAACTAGTCTACATCATTTACATATTAAATATTAAATACCTTTTCTCTATCTTACATACATGTATGTATCTACAAATAAGACGTCAAATGTTATACTGTGCTATTCTTTTGAAACTTGATCTTCCATTCCACTCATATTCTTGTCTAGATATTTCCCTGTTGGTACTCATAGATCTGGTATGTTATATTAATGGATACATAATATCCCATTGTATAAATGTGCAATAATTTATCAGTAGATACATTTTTATGATTTTTTACTGTAGTGTTGAAATTCATCATACGTGTTGTCTTTACATATGCATGAAAGTTTTTCTAGAATATGTACTTGGACTTATTGGGACATGAGATCCACGTATACCAACTTTATTAGTTTTGCCAATTGCTCTTGGTATTGAATATAACAATTTATAATCCCATTCTGTGAGAGATCTCCTTTCCCAAAGTCTCATAAGATATTTGTATTTTCAGCCTTTCAAATCCTGGCTTAAGGGTGCAATATTGTACTTCATTGTTATTTTAATTAGCAGTCCCTAAGTAGTAGTAAGATTGAATATGTTTTCATGTATTTACTGACTCATTTGATACTTCTTTTCTTTAAATTTTCTGTATGCATGCATACATATGCACACAGATAATTTAAATATATTGTATATATAATTTATATAAATTATATCATATATATGTATAATTTTTTTTTAGAGTGTAAGGGAGAGGGGCAGAGGGAGAGAGAGAGGTGAGGAAGAATCTTAAGCAGGCTCCACACTAAGTATGGAACCTGATGTGGGGCTCGATCCCATGAGCCTGGGGTCCTCACCTGAGCTGAAATCACAAGTCAGTTGCTCAACTGATTAAGCCACCCAGGAGCCCCTTGACTGCTTATATTCTGTAGGTAAGCCTTATTTATTTGTAGTTCTTTCTTTCTTGAAACTAAAACTGTCAGTTACATGAGTTGTAAATATCTTTTCCCAAAGTATGGTTTGTTTCAAATTTTATTTAATGTGTCCCTTGTTGTATAGAAAATTTTAGGCTAAACGTAGTCCAATTTATCAAAATTTTAATTTTTGTTATATGTGTTTTTTAAATATACATTTTTTTACTAGATTAAATAAAAAGCTTATAGTTTCTTCTAATATTTAAAGAAAATTTGGGCACCAGGGTGGCTCAGTCAGTTAAGTGTCCAAGTCTTCATTTCAGCTTAATCCCAGGGTCATGGGATCAAGCCCCACGTTGGGCTCTGTGTAGACGGCATGGAGCCTGCTTGGGATTCTCCATCTTCCCAGCTCATGCTCTTCTCTCTCTGTCTCAAAAAAAAAAAAAAAGACCCTAAATATTAGATATTTAATCCATATGGAACTTGCAAATAGTTGATGCTGTATTATCTTTTGATTTGAGTATTCATTTTTGTTTACTTTAGTGTTCAAATATTAAATATTACATATGTATTCATTTCATGAAGATTCAGTATTTACAGTACCTGTTATGTCAGAATAGATTGGAATTATTAACATTTCTCTTTTATAATGGACATGATGTTAAGCTTTTCCTGGAGAAAGCCCTTGAAAGACATTCCAGTAGGGAGAGGATTTCTCTTTTGGTTTCTGATGTGTTTCCTTCTCCTTCTTTGGCATCTGCTGCATGGCTGGTCAGTGGTGCCGGTGTGGGGGAAATGTGTTAGTGCTCAGCTGTATGCCAGAGTACTCCTTCCCTTGGTAACTCCTCCATCCTGGCCTGCATCCAGGGCCACGTTTCCAGACCATTCAGAGGCAGACACATGCTCCAGACCTGTTCTGGCCTGGGCAGTCTAGTGCATTTCTCTGACAGGAGTGGGCTTTAAGAATACCTTTTGGGACTCCCACCTATAGGAGGGGGGACTCTCATTTCAAGTTTACCTTTCTTTGGATACTCCCTCAGCTCTAGGGTAGTCTTTAAGAGAGATCTTGTTACAATTCATATTTAGTCTTCTATCATAAAAGTAATTTTATCAACCTCCCCTGTTTAAATTGCGGTGTATTTTCTGGCTCCTGATGTGATCCACACTTATATACATATCACCCATTTTCTAATTGATTTGTAATACTCTGTCATATTCATGGAGTGGTTTTGATAACTTGCCTGTTCTGTTTTTCTAATGTGCCAATTCTCAATCATTCAATTACTACACATTTACATATTTATGTAAATATTTGAGTATAGCTGACATACAATGTTATGTTACTTTCAGGTGTCCAGCATAGTTACTCAGTTTCTTTATATGTTATGCTGTGCTCACCACAAATGTAGCTACTACCATCTGTCACCAGACAAGTTTATTACAATATCATTGACTGTATTTCCTATGCTGTGCCCTTCATCCTGTGACTTACTCATTCCATAAAGGGAAGCCTGTACCTTTCACTCCCCTTCACCTATTCTGCTCCTCCCCCCCCGCCCAAACATTAGTTGGTTCTTGTATTTAGAGGTTTGATTCTGCTTTTTTTTTGTTGTTGCTTATTCATTTGTTTTGCTTTTAGATTCCACATACAAGTGAAATAATATTTGTCTTTCTTAGTCTGACTTATATCACTTAGCATAAATATTTACAATAGCCAAAATACGCAGTATCACTTTTAAAGCATTCAGTTACTAAAACATTTAATTGTTCATTATAGTTTTTATATACACACTACATATATTATAAATTTTAAAATATTAGTGGCTCCTGGGTGGCTCAGTTGGTTGGGCATCCTACTTGGGCTCAGTCATGATCTTGTGGTCCATGAGTTTAAGCCCTATGTCAGGCTCTGTGCTGACAGCTCAGAGCCTGGAGCCTGCTTTGGATTCTGTGTCTCCTTTTCTCTCTGCCCCTCCCCTGCTTGTGTTCTGTCTCTCTCTCTCAAAAATAAATAAAATAAAATAAACATTAAAAAATACATATTAATATAAAATGCTTTACATAAATAAAATGTTTAATATATATTACATATTCATAATGCACAATTAATATTTATATATCCATTATATATGCATATATACATTATGTAATTATGTAAGTGTAATATACTATCAATTTAAGTATATACATATATGTTTTAAAATAACTGTATAAAAACTCTTCATATTTTGTAAAGTGTGTTCCTTTCTTATTCTTCAAACTCCTTTCCTTTTGTTCTTCACACTAATTTTAGAACTGGCTTCTCAATCTTGAAAGGTTTCTACGGAGTATCAATTAGTCTTTAATTAAACATAGATTCATTTAGTGAAAATTACCACTTTTACAATACTGAATCTTGCTATTCATGAACATGGTATTTCTCTACATTTTATCCATATCTTTTTTTGTCTTTTATTGAAAATAATTATTTTCTCCAAAATTGTACTTAGGTACCTCTATATTTTTTGCTATTCTTATGAATAGGATTTTTAAAATATGCTTTCTGATGAATAAGAAATTTTTACGTGTTTATATTTATCTTGTAATTAGAAAGCTTATTGAATTTTCTTATTAAACCTCAGTTTCGTTTAGAGATTTTCATTGCATTTTCTTTTTTCTTTTTTTTTTTTTTCTTTTTTAAGTAGGCTCCACGCTGGTGTGGAACCCAAGACAGGACTGAACTCACAACCCTGAGATCAAGACCTGAGCTGAGATAGAGATTCTCATGCATTTTTTTCAACTTTATTTATTTATTTTAAGAGAGAGACAGAACAAGTGGGGCAGGAGTAGAGAGAGGGAAAAAGAGAGAATCACTAGTAGATGCCATGCTCTCAGCTCAGAACCTGACGCGGGGCTCGCACTCATGAACCATGAGATCATGACCTGAGCTGAAAGCAAAAGTTGGACACTCAACCAACTGAGCCACCCAGACGCCCCTCATACATTTTCTAAATACACTTTCATATTATTTGTTAATGATGGCAATTTCCTCTTACAGTTTCCGTTTTTTAAATCCCTCAGTCATTGTTTTGTTTGTATTGGTTCTTTAATATAGTCACTCCAGTATTTAATAGAGGTGGTAATAAACATCATTGCTTTGTTTCTGATTTAAAAGAAAGACATCTAAAATTTCACTATGTAGTATATTTACTGTATTTTTTAGTCAAATACCTAGGGGAAATCCCAAGTGTTACTAATTTCCTATCAGTTTTCAATCACAATTAAGAGTTGAATTTTATTAAATGCTTTTTCTCTATTGAAATAATTATATGATCATATGACAGCTTGAAGTGGAAAATCACATTAATAGATTTTCTAAAATTAAAACATCCTTTCATTACTGAGTAAACCCTTCTTGTCATAAAAGCCATTTCATAACTTGATTCACCAATCATTTAGTTAGGGTTTTTGCATATGTGCTTAAAATCATTTAGTTAAGGTTTTTGCATAACTTTCCTTTAGTATTCTATCATTGCCCAGTTTTAATACCAAGGTTTTTCTAGTATTATAAAATGAGCTAGGAATACTTTTACTTTTTCCTTTATAATCTGGAACAATTTGCATAAAAACAAATTACTTAAGAGGGCTTTTCTGTGAGTAGTTTCTGACTACTAGCAATTGCATTTTCTCCATTGTTACATGTTTTTTCAGTCTTTCTATAGCAATGCAAGTGAATTTTCATAATTTATATCTTTATGAAAGAATATGCAATTTATCTGCATTTTCATAAACTTCTGCCTAATATTTCCACTCCATAGTCTTTACAATGTCTGTATAATCCCTGATAATTTTTGTTTGTATTTTTGCTTGACCAGTCATGTTTCTAGATAAATTTTTTACTTGTATTTTTCGAAGACTTCTTTTGGTTTCACTGATACTTTCTATTAATTCTTTACTTTCCTTCAATTTTCTGCTTTTATCATCACACCTTCCCTTGTTTTCTCCTTGGGCTTGCTCTCTTCATTTTTTGTGTGTGTCAAATTTTTTGATCCAATTTTAGGTTATAAGCATGTCTTTTGAAAATTTTATATTCTGTTAGCTATATCCCACAAGTTTTGATGCATTGTAGTTTAATTGTACAGTTGTATCTATTTTATTAATTCTTTTGTAATTCATTCTTTGACCAAAGACATATTTACGAATGTAATTTAAATTTTCAAATGTATTTGTTCATCATAGACTTTTAAAGTTCTAATTCCATTGCATTTTGCAAGATTTGGTTGATCATGGATTTGGATTTGTTTAAATTTCTTTCATAGATAGTACATAGTCAATTTTTATAAGTTGTATGTATATTTGGAAACTGTACATTCTGTGAATGTGGTCTGATGCATACAAATGCACATCTACTATGTTTTTATTCATGTGCTTTATATGATTTCTGTCTTTTAGATAATTAAATTTTATTATATACTATATATGTATCTCCATGTGTGTTTCAGGTATATATACTTAAGAAATTTCTGAGAGATATATATTTAATCTCAATGATAGTGGATTTACTGGGTTTTCCTTATTTTTCTGTAATGTTTTAAATATTTTAAGGTTGTCTTGTTATATACATATAAGTTAAGGATTTTTGTATTTTACTAGCAAATTGTTTTGTGGAAGAGTGATTTTTTTCAACTTGAAGTCAATTTCATAGTTATTAAATGACTGCCTTGGCTTTCTTTTGTTAATATTTGTGAGGTGTAACTTGTTCTATTCCTTTATTTTCAGTATTTCTGAGTTACATTTAAAAATATGTGAAAGAGATGGTGTTCACCAAGTTAGGGAGGTCGTCTCTATTTTCCCTGCCTCACTTCAGTTGTGACCAGACCTGGCCAGAGAGCAATAGTGAACCCTGTGGGGTGATCATGTTTTATAGGTAGAGAATATCTAGCCATAATATTTCAAGTTCATGGGAAAAAACTATTTGTTTCTTTAAGCTACAGAGTTTGTAGAGTTAATTTATCACAGTATAGCCTAATCTGACTAATTTTATAAGCTGAATTTTACAATTCTGCAAATGAATTTCTATTGTGCTTAATCTGAAAATCTCTCCTCTAGTATTTGGGTTGAATTGTGATTTCTGTTATGTTTGGCCTTCTATACTAGCCTATGTTTTTACCATGTTTTCCTTGTCTGCTTTTTCTACCTTTCCCCTTTCATTGGATTGTTAATGGTTGATTTATTACTTCAGCCCTTTCCACATTCTACAGTACTTTTTTAGAAATTAGTCATTCAATTTTCATTATTTAAGTGATTGGCCTTCAAATTTTAAGATGCCCAGTTGCCGTGATGTTTAAGTTTAATTGTTTTATCTCCCTTTAGTCTAAAGAATTCAAAAGACCTTAGAGATTTTTATTCCAGTCACTCTCAAATTGTCTAGAATTTTTATTCTCCTTTTAACTCCCCCCTAAATTCATAGTTATGATTTTTTATTTATTTATGTGAATTAACTAAAAGACAAATTATTTAAAAGTTTAAATTTATCATATTCTAAGCAATTATCTAGAAATTTATAAAGCAGTTTCTTTGCTTTCTTAGCGTCCATTGATTGACCTTTCAGTCAGAATTTGAATGATAAATATCTCACTTTCTCTTTTAAATGCCTTTATTTTGCATTAGTATTTGGAATTATTTTATTGAAACTTTAGAATTAAAGGCTAATTTTATTTTTTCTTAGCCTTTTTAATATTATTCTATTGTCTTCTTATATTTTTGAGAAATAAACTGTTACAAAATTTTAATTCTTTTGTAAGTCATGAGTTTTTTGTTTTTAAAACTTTACTCTTTTTAAAAAAAAAAATAATGTTTATTTTTTAGAGAGAGACAGACAGAGTGCGAGCAGGGGAGGGGCAGAGAGAGAGGGAGACACAGAATCTGAAGCAGGCTCCAGGCTTGGAGCTGTCAGCACAGAGCCCCATGGGGCTCAAACTCCCTAGCTGTGAGATCATGACCTGAGCCGAAGTCAGACACTTACCCAACTGAACCACCTACTCTTTTGTTTGTTTGTTTGTTTTTTGTTTTTAATATCTTTCATTTTCATCATAATGTATCTAGGTTTATATTTATATTTATTTATTGGAATCAGGACTCATGTATTTAATACAAAGTTTATTTTTCACCTATTCTGGAAATTTTTCTCCCATTGTTTCTTTGGAATTTGCCTATCCTACAATGAACTCTATTCTTTTGAGGTTTTTATGCAACATAAGTTGGATCCTCTCATTTATGCTTTCATAATTCTTGAATTGAGCTGTTTGATGCTAAACACTTTCAGCACGTTCTTAGTTTTCATAATTGTATTTCTGATTTTAGTTTACTAGATTTCCCTCTGAACCCTTTCTATTCTTTTTCTTACCTACTCTATTCCTTCCTTTGTACCTTAAATAATTTTTAAAATACTTATTTTTTGGACACTTTAGATTGTTTTATTTCACGAATTTTTGGGGGTACTAATTCTCAAGTTCACTACATCTTTCTCTCTGTCCCTCATGGCAGAAATCACTGTTAGGAGTTTCTTTTAGATTTTTCCTTTTTCTCCTTGTGTGTGTGTGTGCGTGCGCGCATTCTATGAGGTCTAGGTTGTGGAAGTAGTTTTCAGAGTGATTTTTGGTTTACATTTACCAGTGCCCTAAGAGATTGAATTGGTCTAGTATCAATTTCTATGTATATTTAATAGCCATATCTGTACCACTGGTATACTGTAAATTTGAAATTTGTATATGCAGAGTACAGTTCTGGGGTTTCAGTTTCCGAGCAGATACTTACTTATATATTATATATAAAATCCTAGTCAGACACAAACCCTTCCTTACGGCTTTTCTGGGCCTGAGTGTATAATTTCTCTAATTCCATTTTAATTTATAGGGGAGATTTCTCAGGGTCCAAGTCTTATTCAGGGATAACAGTTCCAATTCTGTGGCCTTTCTGTCAGAAAGAACATGTTCCCTACTTGCGTAATATTTTGCTCTTCACATGTTGGGACAATTTTAGATCTCCTCTTTTCTTCATCTCATACTTTATTTTTTTAAATTAATTTATAATTTTTTTTATTTTAGAGGGAGAAAAAGAGATTGCGAGTGGGGGAGAGAGAGAGAGAGAGAGAGAGAGAGACAGAGAGACAGAGAGACAGAGAGAGAATGAATCTCAGGCAGGCTCCACACTCAGCATGTAGCCCGACGTGGAGCTGGATCCCAGGACCTGGGATCATGACATGAGCCAAAATCAAGAGTACTGACTGGGCCACCCAGGCTCCCCCTTCATCTCATATTTTAGATCTTCTATTAGGGTGTTACCTCGTGTGCTTTTACTCTTCTGATTTCAAGTTTTTGACACCTGAACATTTTTTTAAGGTCAGGTATGTGTTTTTTCTTTTAATTGTTACATTTTATTCAGCATTTTTAAGTGTTTGGAATGAAGTAGAAATCTGTCTTTCAATCTACCATGTTGTAAGACTTCAGTTCAATTTTTATATGCATGTTTTAATATTTTAATTTTTTAGCATAATTATACATTTACAGAAACTCAATTTATACTGCCTTTTTCAATTAGTACGTTTCTTGCCATATATGAAAAAATTTCTTTCCAAGTATTTGTATTCTTTTAGATTCCCACCATCATTATCTGAACAATAGAAGTTTGTTTTTTATTATTAGCATTTGGCTATATATATGTATATGTTAGCATTTGGGATATATATGTATATAATTCTTTGCTACATTAAGAAGATTTATTATACAGTATATATTTACATATATGTATTACAATGATGATTTGCTAATAGGCTACTGGGTTGCATAGTGTTTGAATTATATTAGAATGTCAAAAAGGGGCACCTGGGTGGCTCAGTCGGTTAAGCGTCCTACTTCAGCTCAGGTCAAGATCTCGCAGTCCGTGAGTCTGTGAGTTCGAGCCCTGCGTCGGGCTCTGGGCTGATGGCTCAGAGCCTGGAGCCTGCTTCCGATTCTGTGTCTCCCTCTCTCTCTGCCCTTCCCCCGTTCATGCTCTGTCTCTCTCTGTCTCAAAAATAAATAAACGTTAAAAAAATTAAAAAAAAAAAAGAATAGCATTGAAAGAAATTCACATGTCAAAAAAGAGGTCAGATGCTAAGATTGATTTCAAAACCTTCTTTAAATTAATTCATTATAATCCAGAATCTGGCTTTATGGCTGATCAACTAATTCTACTTTTTCAGTGTTGAAGCCTTGATCAAATTCAGGTGCTGTTTCTTATTGTCCTAGCTCACAGAAACTGAAGTAGAAATCCAGAATATTGGATTGTTGACTCACAATGAGTCATGTGTCAGGCAGAATGAATGAATTCACTTGTTATCCTGATCATTACATTTTTTCTATACAGATAAAAACACGAAAAGAAAAACTATCAGTAGTTGTTTTGCTATTTTTGGAATCACAACAAGAATATATGTTGTTTAACAGTTTTTTGAGCTTTAATATCATCAGGGCCTCGTAACTTGGTATGTCAGTTCCTGCAACAGGAATGCACCTGTCTGATAGACCTGTATTCCCATTCATCTAACACAACCTCTCCTGCATTGACAATGATTCCATGATCAGTGCCTGTTTCCTCAGTGGCTCTTCTGTGTCTGTGCTTCTGTTGCTAAATAATCTTGCTTTAGGTTGATGTCTGCTATTTTGAATTATTCTCTTCTCTTCAATCAGGTTCTGGATAAGTCTTTGTTAACCTTGAAGGCTTTCTCCCTCCTTAATGTATTTGACTTTGGAGTACTACTTCTGTGCCTTGTCTACCATTATTATTACTGGAACTAGCTGCTAAGATCCATTGAACTCTTCATATTACTTGGTTACCATGATATATTCTTTTATGTGCATTCCATCATGTAAACTTGTAACACAGCCCTGGGAAGTAGAAATTGTTGTTATACCTGTTTTGCTGATGCATAGAGTTCTAAGTGACCAACTTATTCAGTGAGAATGTGACAGGTTTAAAGTTTATATTTAAGTGTATTAACTTCAGAGCACTTCTATCCACTTTAACTTTCACTGGTTCTTGGAATAAAGACAGAGAAGTACATCTTTCACATTTCTTTGTAGCCAAATAATATTAGATTAGAACTATAGTGATCATCCTTATTTTATATGTGAGGACATAGATCTAGAAGCTCAGGGTTTTGTCTAAGACCACAAGCCAATTGGTTTCTAGTCCAGTTTCTAGTCTGGAATCATGACCTGTTGGCCCTGGGATCTTTCCAGCATTTCCAGTGTTATTTCCTCCTTCTCATTTTCCTTCCACATCTTCCCTTTATAATATGTGGAGAATTTCATTTATAGGACTGCCTGGCAAAGATCAGTCATGAAATTATTGTGGTTATATATTGATTGATGGTATTTATCTATCTGTATAGGTACATATAATCATATAAAGGTGAAGAGATGACTGCTGTCATTACTAGGACATGGATACTGAGTTTTTTGGATGTGGTGATCAGTTTTCCTTTGTTTTTTTTTCTTCCCCCCTCCCTAAACTATATATCATTTTTAACCAGCTGAGTAGGTAGGATGTTTGTCACACAATAAGATTAAGGGATTCAAAAATCTCAGTTTCAAATACTACCTTAAACAAACAAAATCTGTATGAAAATTTCTATCTAGTATTCAGCAGGCTAAAACTTGCTAAATAACTAGTTCAGAGAGACATCCCACTGGGAGCATTCCCTTTTTCATATATTCTGAATAGAAGGTTTGTGGCTTTGCCAAGAATGGCTACTTTCTAGCTAAAATTCAGAAGCATTATCATTGTTCAGCTGAGTGTCTGTGTGGGGCAGCTATCCCAAGACTCCATTCTCTTTCATTTCTAAAATGATTGAAATAGCATGGTAAAGGATTCAGTCCTCTGAATCCAGGTAGTACATCGAAATTATATAACAGTAATTCCAGATGGGAGGGGTTTTGTTTTTGTTTTAAATATTTTAGTTAATATTATGCCTGTGCAAGATGTCATCTTGGCAGATTGGAAGATAAAGTTTCTTTTTTCAGGCGCAGCATATATGCCAAAGCTAAGACATCGCCTCTGGCTTATCGTGCCCATGTGTACTAACTCTTAATAATAGCTGCCAATTCCAGTAAGAGAGAAAGCAGTTAAGTGCCCATACTCATCCCTCCTTTGTTGAGCCTGACAGGCAAGGTGACATTGTGATGATGCATTACCGGTGATGGAGTCACCAGGAATTGAACAAACTAAGCATTATTATCGCAAGTATCCAAAAGAACATTCTTCAAGAAAACAATTAATTCATCAGGCAATCCCAAATATTGAGAATCCAATCCTATAGATTTAAAGTTAGAACTGCAGACTTCAGAAATAAATAACCACTATAAAATTTAAAGGATTAGAATAGTTTATTTTTTTTTATTAATGCAGTCTCTTTCCCTGGAGAGAGACTGTTCTCATTTTTAGGAGATTTATCCCCACTTTCGTGTGTGTGTGTGTGTGTGTGTGTGTGTGTGTGTGTATAATATTTATACTTAAAATATAGTTTTCCATTAAAATTTGATATAGTCTCATGTTATTTAAAATTTAACACTGACAAAGATAATGGCTTTAGATAGACTTTGACTCCTCATTTAAAAATCTGAGAGGCTGAATTTTTCCTAATATGAAAAAGCAACATTTTATCATTTTATCTTTGTTTACTTTTAATGTTTATTTTTCAGAGAGAGAGAGAGCGAGCATGAGTGGGGGGAGGGGCAGAGAGAGAGGAAGACACAGAATCTGAAGCAGGCTCCAGACTCTGAGCTGTCAGTACAGGGCCTGACCCAGGGCTTGAGCTCACGAACCATGAGATCATGACCTGAGCTGAAGTCAGACGCTTAACTGACTAAGCCACCAAGGTACCCTGAAAAACCAGCATTTTAAAATTTGGGCTGAAAGGACACCACATTCAACAGCATAAAAAAAAAATTGTAGAACAGAGTTTGGCAATGTGGGAAGGTCCCTTTTTTTTTACCAATTTCAACTTCTATGAAGAGAGTTTTCATATGGTTAATTAACAAACATTCAGTGCCTACCCATGTGCAATTCCTATGTTAGGTGTTGAGTTTATCGAAATGGTTCCTGCTACCCACGAATTTGCTATATAAGTAGAGAGACAGACAAATAGCTAGGTTAGTAGCACAGTACAGACCGCATGGCACAGCCTGGAAGAGGAATCAGGTAAAATTACCTACCAGAGGTGATAGTGGAGCTGAATCTTAATGGATAAGAATCAAATTAGCCATCGAAAAGGGAAAGGAAGAAGATTCCAATCCTAAAACAAGTATAAGACCACAGGGCAAGCCTTCATGGAATAATCTCATCTAAATTAGACCATCTCACCCAACTCTCTTTGAGAACTACAGTCTGACTTGGAAAGAGCCTTTGTTTCCCATCCTTTAAAATTCCAAACTGGCTTTAACCTGAAAATACTATGTAATGATACATACAGTTGCTACTGGTTGTGCATTTGTTGATTTGTTGCAGTAGTTTGATTTATTGTGTTTTCCTTGCTTTTTGGTATCCTCTTGACAAGGAAGGAGTTAATTTTATCTTGTTCAGCATTTTCTAGGCCCTACAGTATATTATGTCAGACCCAATCATCTATTTTTTCTTCTCTCTACTGATCTGAATCCAGGGATTTTTCCATTAATTTTGTCCTTAATTAACTCTTAAATGTTGCTTTAAGGCTAACCACCTATATATTTAGGTCTAGAATTTCATAATATCAAGAATATTTTAGCCAACTTATTGTGAAGAAAATTATACTTACATTTCCAATGGAAAGCAATTACTTCATTGAAATTTTGCTGTCATAATGCACATGATTATCGCCCACGGTCACTTGTGTTTATAAGTAAAAGGAACCATTTACCATTTTTAGTTTTGTGTATCCTTTTTTTCACAGCTTGGTTAAACAACTACTTTCTTTTCATACAAAATGCAGTTGCTTTCATCGTTTACAAAATACATAGAATATAATATCCTTTTTTATTTCAAAGATTACGTGAAAAATGAGAGAAGTTGGTCAAACTTCAGATACCTGAAAATATTAACACTTACTGGGTTTCAAAGCCTGTAAATATTAATGTTTTAAAATTTTCCATATGCAAATCGCAGTGGTGTATCATATAGAACTTAAGAAATCGTATGACTCTTTTCTTCTAACTCCTTTTTTTTTTTTTTTTTTGATTAAACACAGTACCATTTTAGGATAATGTGTGCTAGCTTCTTTGTTTGTGTAACAGTTCCTGACATGGATCTTTTCAAGCATAGTAACGAGTATAAATTGTGCTCGCCTAAAGGCTATGAAACCCAAAAACTGTGAAATGGAGTTCAAGCACAGCCCTTTATAGCTTGGTGGAATTTCAACTGTAGTTTGGGGTAGTTTAGTCAGCGGTTTCAAAAAATACTTTGAAAACTTTATGCCATAAGCATTCTTGTACTGGGCTGTTGTGAGTATCGAAAAGTACGTTGTTTTTCCATTCATTATGCATTTCCTACTTTGTGGGAATAAAGACCACTCACTGAATGTTTGCTAGTTTGACTGCCAATTGAAACGTATGAATAATTGATATACAGTGCATTGACTGTCTTTCATTGCAAGACCTTCCACTTGTTACCCCAGGATTTTGGCTTAGGAAATAAGGTGGGTGTGACCACATTTCAGACGTCCAGTCTTTATTATCTATTGCTTCAGATATTTCTGTGTACCATTTTTCCCCCCAAATTTAATCCAATTACAGAAATAAGATGAAAAAGCAGAAAAAGAAGGCATGTTTCCTGCTTTTGCTAATTCCTGGGTTCCCTCAACTACCCCTGAGAGCTCCTTCTGCTTTTCTGTCACCCCTGTACATAGTTCCCAAACTTAAAGTGCCTCTGTTTGAAATATCTAGAGTGGTATTTCTTTTCCTGACTAGACCTTGACTGATAAATATCTCTGTATGCTCCCATTTCCTTCTTTGGAAATGGGGATAAAATTACCTACTTCAGAGGGCTGCTTTTAGGATTACAGTTGTAAAATACCTGAGTGATTCAGTCAGAGGATAGAATAACAGACAAACCAACAGTGGGGGAAGTCTGCTATAGAGGGGGAGGTGCCTGGAAATGCTGATAAAAGGAAAAAAAAAACATCTACTGAGTGTTTCCTTTGTCCCAAGAACCCTAAACCTGTGAGGTATTGATCATTGTTTTCATTTTTAAGATGAAGAAAATGAGACTTGTGTGTACATGGTTAACATATAAAATCAGAACCCAAGTCTGTCCATACTCTAAATCTGTATGATTGGTTTTTCTGTCTACCATGATGACTCCTTTTAGAAAAATTTCAGATATAAACTATGTACTAAACAGTGATGAATTAGGCTCTGTTTTCAGGAATAAGATCTATAGTCATTGACCAAAAGTAGAGCATAATTTCTTGAGTAATCCTGCTTTGTTTGGATAAATTGAAGAAATATGTGTGTTTTATATGAATACTATTTACTTTTAAGAAGGATGGAGGGGTGCCTGGGTGGCTCAGTTAAGTGTCCTACTCAATTTTGGCTCAGGTTACGATCTCATGGTTCATGGGTTTGAGCCCTACATCAGGTTCTGTGCCTATGCTGTGGAGCCTGCTTGGGATTCTCTCTCTCTCTCCTGCTCTCTGAGCCTCCCCTGCTCACTCACTCTCAAAATAAGTAAACGTTAGAAAAAGAAAAGAAGAAGGATGGAATTCTAACCTTGTCTTAGCACTCAGGTCTAGAACACCTCTAATCTCTAGTTATTTGCATTTTTTAGCCCTTTGTCAAGTTGATCAAGATAAGTTATGAATCGGAAATGTTTTGGCTTTTATTGCCCGTATTGTCCATGTGAATGCCACTTTTAATTACCATCCGTTTTCCTTTTTACTGTTTTATCCACAGGGTCTAGTAAACTGTTTTCTATTATCAAAAATAAGTCCGGTGACAAGGCTCAGAAATTATTTGTGGAAAAATACAAATCTCTGATCTGAATAAGAGAGCGACAGCTTAAAATAAATATTCCAGGTGTGAAAGTTAGACACTGTAGCAGGTGCAAATTCCCACCTCAGTTTTTAAGTTTGTAAACTTTAGAAGGATTTGAAGAAGGTTCTTTATGTTTATCATAAAGAACAAGGATCTTTGAATTTTGTTTAGACATACCTTTGTGTTTTCGGCAGTTTTACAGGCAAAACAGTATAGTTTATATAAGGAAAAATAACATGGAAAAATGATTTAATAGCATGACAGGCTACATGAAGAGAACTTCAAAAGCTCCTGACAGCTGTGGAGGGTGAGCTCATGTTCTGTGGAATGTAGGAGAGAAGACAGGTGAGCACAGACCTCAGATTTCCTACATACATAATACCTGGGAGGTCTACATGCTACTGTGGGAAGCAATGATTTAAGGAGGGATAACTTTAGACACACATCAATGAGGAGGGAACAAATATTGGTAAAACAAAAAGGAATCTCAAGGAATGTGAATATCACTTCCAAGAATTTTGTTCACATTTAATTGATTTTTATGTTGTCTCTCATTAGATGTTTTGTTTTTGCATTCATTCGCCTAGAGCCATACCACCCTGGATTGTGATCTCCTTAGATGTTATAAGACTGAGCAAAGTTTAATCCAAAGTTAAATTGTGGGGAAAGAAAAGACCACCTAGGAGAGTTGTGCATGTGATCACTTCACTCCAGAGTTACCGATGCAATAAGAAATCCATGACATAATATGGCTTCTTAAACTGAAACCTAAAAACAAATCTGAAATTGAAATAGGGAAAGTTAGAAAACAGTTTTGATTTTTGATGGCTATATGTTATTTCTTTTAATCTTCATTTGGTGTTTATATTACTGGATACTACCTGATTGAGGAAATCAAGAGATAACATTTGTTGATAGCTTGATGCCTAGCACTGAGGGACTATGTAGCTTACTTGAGTACCTCACTTACAACAACCCTCTTACAAAACACACATGTTTTTTACTCCTGTTTTGCACATGAGGAAACTGAGACTCAAGGATGTCAAATCTATGGATACAGAACTTGAACAGGAAGAGAAGGGACAAATTGTAGGATTGGTGAATAAGATCCTCTGAAATAGTGCCAAGAGTTTAAAACTGTTTAGGAGTCTAATAATTTTAAAACGTTTTAGATGTTAACTTGTAGGCTGCAGGGTTAGGCTAAAATGAAGCCATTTATTGGGCAAAATGTGCATCAGGCTTGGTACTCCTTGAAGGAAGGTGTCAGCTTTTTAATCATAAAGGGATAGAGACCCCAGGATTTATGCCAATCTCCAATTTATCTAAAAGTCCTCCCACAATTTCAACATGCTACCAGCACTGACTGTGAATGAGTGTGGCTGTGAAAATACATAAAGTGTGGCTGTGCCATTAATCAGGTGCGATCTTTCAAAGCATCATAAATTACAGTGATCAATGCCAAGTCTCATCTTGATGACTTGGGGACTAAACCCATGGATCAGCCTGACAGAGACAAATAAGAAACTAAATAGGGACGTGATAGTCTGTTAGAGGTGGGAGCTACTTGTTAGATTTTCAGACATGTCATTTGTGAAAGATAGTGGATAATTTGAAACTCTGCGTGCCCCTCATCTATGATTCCTTATGCTTATACATGGAATTTTGTGCCATTATTTGCAGATTTTATTTTGGTTTGAAACATAATATATGTTATTTTTGCCCAAGCCTCAAATGAATTTAAGTTAAAAACAAAAGAATTCTATATTACCCTTTTTTGTGGGATTATTCTTAGATTCAATGAGAAATTTTAGGTTGGTTTCTTAAAAAATATTTTTTTCTGACAATGTAATACTATTGTTAACTGAAACTTGAAAAATTAGTGATAGTGTGAACAAAAATATATGTCCGCTTTTTCATTGTTATTTCAATACTTGCAAGTGTTCTTATAGATACTCAAATATAAAATCTAAAAAATCTACTCATTGAAAAGTAACGGAATCTGCAGTACCTGTCTGATGTCTTACCAATGATATTCACTATCAACTTGGAGCATCAGTGTTTGTTTAGGAAAACAGAAGCCACTGTCTGTGTCTTTGAAAATAGAAACAGAGACATCCAGAGTTGTGGGATGCCAGAGAAGGAAAAGGCAGGACCTCGCTTAGCTTGCAGAACAGAAGTGGTGGATCTCAGAGCTTCTTTGGGAGCTGCTACAGATCTGAGGTACATCCAGGAAGAGCCAGGTGACACGCTCAGCCAGCAGTATGGAAGTGAGTGATTCCCAAGTCCCAGGAAGCTTCAGCAGCTCTCGCAGCTGCCTAGAACACTTGAATGGATACTTTGCAGAAGTTCACCCTGAAGTTCCTGAAAACTTCACATCTGATATCTGTGCATGTGTCTAGCATGATCTGCCTCCAATGAATAATGTTTTTGTCCCTTTGATTTTTAAAGCTCACATAAGTGACTGTCTATGACTACCACATAAGTGGTAGGATTTCCACTTAGGAATCCTAAGGATTTCCTATAGGAAATCATGCAGGAGAAAGGATTCTGGAGAATGAGGGGAGAATCTCTCTTGCAGTGCAGAGAACGTCCTTGAGGAGATGGTAGGGATGTTGACAACAGCTAATTTGACACAGCCCAATCATCTCCTCATCCTGTGACAATCTATTACCCATATTTAAACTTCTGACAGCCACCCTCCCCACCACCATGAAACCATGATTTTAATATCACACACACACACACACACACACACGCACGCACGTGTGCGCGTACACACACGCACATACATGCACATATCCCTCATGTGGCTGAGGCCATGATCAATGTCTCTAGAATGAGGAAGGATACAAAGTCCCATGTGTCACTATACCAATCTCTAGGTGATACTCAAACCTTTCCTAGCCTAGTCAAATCCCTCTTTTACATCCTGTAATTTAAAGACCAAACTACAGGGTAAAAAGAATGAAAACACCATATGTTAGAAAGTAGGGTAGAAGACTTGTCTTTTTACTTCATACTGATCAAAAGAGTCTGTAAGTGGATTTGATGAAGAGACATCAACCATAATCCGGAGATTCTGGAGTTTGAGCTTGAAACTGACTGATGTTTCCTTTAGGGTTGGTGAATGTTATTTGCATACAGGAAGGAGATGTTTTAATAATAATTACCTAGATGCTGACATATTTTTGTTTCATACCAGAAAGCAGGCTTTTTAATCATTAGAGCTTTTTATCAAATATTTCTGGTCCACCTGAATAAGTAGTAAGATTGCTTTCCCCCCCCATGATTATAAACATAAATGGCCGTGTGACTTGTTTTAAACAGTGAAATATGAGCAGAAATGATGTGCTTGTAAGCTCCAAAGGTCAGTGCGAGATTTGCCATGCTCTTTCTCTCCCATAGTTGCTGGCAGTGGTACAAATACCAGCTATTTCATGAGGATGATGAGTAACAGAGTCTCTACCTAAGCTCTGACGGGCGTATAATGTGTGGAAAAGAGCCAGGATAGTGATTATAGACAATATTATAAACATCAATTTTGCAAAGACATTAGATCTTAATTAGTTCCACCACAAAAAATAATTATGTGACATGATAGAGGTGCTAGCTAATGTTATAATGGCAGTCATATTACAATATGAAAATATATCAAATTAACATGTTGTACACCTTAAACTTGCACAATGTTGTATGTTATGTATATTTCTTTATTTCATTTAATTTTTTAATTTTTGTAAGTTTATTTTTTTTTTTTTATTTTGAGAGAGAGCGAGTGTGCACACACAGTGGGGGAGGGGCAGAGAGAAGGAGAGAAAGATTCCCAAGCAGGCTCCATGACATCAATGCTGATCCCAATGTGGGGCTCAAACTCACCAACTGTGAGATCATGACCTGAGCCAAGATCAAAAGTTGGACACTTAGCTTACTGCACCACCCAGGTGCCCCTTATGTTATATATATTTCAGTAAAAATGAAAAACTGTGGAAGAAACAAACTTTTTTGTTTTCCAACTGATAGGTAGGGGTTGTTTATTACTGTAGCCCATT
Source organism: Panthera uncia (assembly GCF_023721935.1). Lineage (NCBI taxonomy): Eukaryota > Metazoa > Chordata > Mammalia > Carnivora > Felidae > Panthera > Panthera uncia. The sequence continues at coordinate 82,421,029 of NW_026057584.1, forward strand.
CATTCTGAATGATTCTTTCTGAATGATTCAGCCCATTACTGAATCCCATTCTAAATAGTATCTACTAGACATATGAAAAGAAATACAGTATCAAGTTTTAAGATTCAAAACCTGTCCAGGTGCGCCTGGGTGGCTCAGTCAGTTAAGTGTCTGACTTCAGCTCAGACGTGAACCTCGTGGTTCGTGAGTTCAAGCCCCACATTGGGCTCTGTGCTGACAGCTCAGAACCTGGAGTCTGCTTTGGATTTTGTGTCTCCCTCTCTTTCTCTACCCCTTCCCCACTCATGTACTATCTCTCTCAAAAATAAATATTAAAAAAAATTAAAACAAAACAAACAAAAAAACTCACAAAACCTGTCCACTACTTTTAAAAATAAAACTTACTAGAAAAATGGACCTTGACATTAAATGCAGCTTAGAAAATAGAAGGGTATTGAACTAGTTTAATATATTTCTGATTATATTAAGGTTTATTACATAACATAAACTTTTCATAAAATGGCATCACAATCTGGATTATGGGGCATGGAGGGTTAGCAAATCACCATGGTGATGATTTCTCTACGTAATATTTGGAAGTGCTAATTTTCTTTCCTGAGTTTTATAAGGATGATCTGAATCAGTCTATTGGTAGGTACATGCCTAGCCTTGCTCCAGGTAAGAGATCTTATCCAGATAAGATATCTTACTCACTTCTTAAAATAAAGTATATCTTAAAAAATGGACACCATTGCAGAGAATCCAAAGTATTTGTGATTCTTCAAAATCAGGGTATATAAGTCAGAGTAATGCAATGACTTACCTGGGAGAAGTATATTTCAGTTAAATAAGTGAGGAGATACCCAAAAGGGTCAATCTTAGTTGTTAATAGCTGTGTTACTTGACTTAAATACTTAAGTTTTGAATCCTAATTTTAGCGTATAAAAATTGAAGATAATAATAACTACCTTAAAAATTGGTTGTGAGGTTTGATCAGTGTATCAGACCGTAGTATTTACTCAAGATATATGGTAGGTTTTTAATATTTACCTTTCAGATTTTTATCCTGAATATGCACATGAGGTGCTTTGGATCAGAGACTTCTTAGTAATTACTTCACAGTAAATAGTAAATGTGTTTGTCCCCCTTGCCCACAGCTTATCACTGGGGCAACATGATGAAAGTCAATGGGGATTTCTCCTATATGAGTAGCTAGACAGTCCATAGTCAAGCGATGAGGAAAAATTATGTTCCTCTGCTTATATGGGGAAAGGATATAGCTGCCCGGGTCCACTCTTGAAAGGATCTCTTTGGAAATGTAATGGTTCTTAATCCTAGTTTGATTTGACATTCTCATTGACCAAATGCTTTGGCATATTTACATACATATATTTATATCTATCGAATTTTGGAATATATATGTCAATTTTTCAAAAAGAGAATGGCTGATTTTTCCAGTGTCCTCCAGTAATAGATAGAAAGCCTTCAATCACCCAAATCCCATGTCACCACCTTCTCCTTCTAACAGTCCTGTTAACTCAGCTATTGGGCAGAATTTAAAAAAAAAAAAAAAAAAAGGAAGAAAGTTTTGGGCAGCTGACAATGTCCAGAAGGCAGTGATGTGTGGCCATGGCACAGGGCAGTAGCTGCAAGATGTTTTCTTCTGAAACTAACTAGAAAGTCATGGAGCATGAAAAAAAACCCTTTTCTAGACAATGTGAAATGAAACAGGAAAATATACTCCAATTACTGTCCTACATAAATATCCAAAGGGAACAAAGAGCATCAGTCAGGAGGCTATTGTCTCCCTAATTATGTTCCAAATTGGAAATGGCAACTTGTTTTCTTCCTCACATAATAGTTCTCTAAATAAATTGTCTTCTCCCGCTGTCTGCTGCTCTCTTGAGGATTTGGTTATTTAGGGATAAAGAAGAATTCGTGGTTGTGGAAAACATGGGTTATGAGCCAGGTCCCTGCCTGAGAGAGAAAATGGAAATGAATGCTGGGGTTATGACATGTGGAAAGTCAGATACATTTTAGCAATTAATTTGTCCTGATTTAGGTATTATGGAAGCCTTTTATAAATTTTACATATGTATCTTTTGACTGTTACAATACTGATTTAGCACACTGTAATAAAAGTGTTCGCTTCCAGAAAATCACACACAGAATATTTGATAATATCTATCTAAAAGTATGGTAGCTCTTCAAGTAAGAATTTATCTGATGGGAAACCTCCATTAGTATTATTCCATCATTATCATCTACTTACACTTTCTTTCTAAATAATTTTTATAAAAAAATCTATATTTGCTAAAGAAGATTTTCAGAATTCATCCTTAAAATTGATGCTGAATTTTTTGTTGTTGCTTAGTGACTTTCTTTATGAAGTACTTACATGATTTTTTTTCAAGTTTATTTGATTTTGAGAGAGAGAGAGCATGTGCAGGAAGAGCAGAGAGTGTGAGAGAGAGAATCTCCAGCAGGCTCTGCACCATTAGTGTGGATCCCAATGAGTGGCTTGAACTCACAAACCATGAGATCATGACCTGAGCCGAAATCAAGAGTCAGATGCCAAACCGACTGAGCTGCCAAGGTGCTCTACTTGTGATTTTTTAAAGACAATATTACTGTGTCTAAGCTTTGTCAGTGAAGTGTCATCTCAATTGTAAGGTGACAACTTCAGGAGTGAATATTGCATGGATAATCTATCCCAAGTTTACTTGTTTATTGGTTAGATTTTTGGTTGTATATTCACAGAATCTGCTTTTTTTTAAAAAATTTTTTCTAACGTTTATTTATTTTTGAGACAGAGAGAGACAGAGCATGAACGGGGGAGGGGCAGAGAGAGAGGGAGACACAGAATCGGAAGCAGGCTCAAGGCTCTGAGCCATCAGCCCAGAGCCCGACGCGGGGCTCGAACTGACGGACCGCGAGATCGTGATCTGAGCCGAAGTCGGACGCTTAACCGACTGAGCCACCCAGGCGCCCCAGAATCTGCTTTTATTCTTGAAAATGGCTATCAGCTATTATTAACTTCTATGATTATGGCTGTGATATGAAATCTTTATTATGGTCCTCAGCTAACTTTTTCTGCATCCAACTGAAAGTGTTTTTAATTTCCTACGGGTGTAAGCTGTTCATGTTTTTTGATATATTGATATGTCCGTAAGAAGGTTTGTTTACTTTGTGTTCTAAATCTTTTTAAAATCTTCTATATCAAAAGTGATTGGTAGATAGTCCTTGGTAGATTTTTATCTTCATAATATCCTGTCTTTCAGTATGAATGATAACATACCATCTTGAGAAAGTGAAATTAAAAAAAAAAAACAAAGACCTATAATAAAACACAAAGTAAAAGCTCAAGACACCTTTAAATAAAAGTTACAGAAGCTTAATTCTCAGGGAAGGTTAGTGTATCAATGTCAGTTTTCCTTAGAGGTAAAATGTAGCATGGAATATATTGTGATAAGAAATTCAGTAATTGGTCTAACATGGTACTATCAAATAGAAGATTGCAAATAATAATTATTTTATCAATTGAAAACCTTGTCTAATTTGGATTTTTTTTTCTTTTTCTTTTCTTCCCTTTTTTTTTTTTTTTTTTTTTTTTTTTTACATTTCCCCCTTTTTTAAAGAATAGCTAACTTCCGCCCTTGATTGATCACAGGGTAACTTTCAGGGCTTTGTTTATGTTGAAACATGTTTCCACATGAAAGTATAAAAGCTACCTAGTACCTTTTTTATGCTGGCAGAGAGAATTCTATGTGTTAGGGACTCTTCCTTTTTTTCCCCTTTGCATATATACAATTCAAGAAGAGGGAAAAAAGCTGCAGTCTGTTTAATACTGTGAGTCTGTTCAGTGGCTTTACCAGTGGAGGTCTGCAGAGAGGAAATAATTTGAAAGAAATAATGTTAGTCTCCAGCGGTCTTGTCATCTCTACTCCTTTACCTTTCAGCCAGATTAGAGTGAAGAGTTCTAAGGGAGATGAGTCAACTATTGTCTTCGCACAAATAGACTCTGTTCCCAATACAGAAGAAAAGAGAGCTCATCAAGTGTTAAACATGAATTAGGTTTAGAAGTTTAACAACTGGAAAAAATTTGTCTAATTAACAACTTCAGTTATTAAGAACTAGCAAAATCATATTCACTCATTTATCTCTCTTCTTCCCAGTTTCAGTTTTATCTTGGAGTATAGGCTCTTTCCCCAATTTAGCCTTGTCTAACAAAGTACCCATTTTTCTTCAAGCCCAGAGTGAATATTTGTGTTTCTGGGCAATCTGATTCTTTTATAGGTAAAATTGTGTAGGTTTCAATTCATGACTGATTAAAGAGAATGAATTGTTAAAGATAAATGGGAAATATAACTATTTGTTTTGAATTTGACACATTAAAACTGTAGATGACCAGGTGTGAAGTAAGGGACAGTGTTAAGGAACATCATTTTTCTTCACAGATGTTTTTAATATTCCAGTACAGGTCATAATACACTTACATATAGGGTGGGATGCATGAGAAGTGCTGATTGGTTAGTGATGGACAGTAGAGATGAAGTTCTCATTTATTATTCCCCAGTTGAGGTATAACAGATTATCTTGTTCTCCAGTGAGTATATAATGACTAATTATAGATAGGGCATGGCATTTTCATCTGAAAATTTTGATCGTCTTCACATCTGGCTGGCTTTTTTAGGTATTATGTCAGGTTCACCTTAAACAATAACAACAACAAAACAGATAGGCATCATCTTTTTCTGTTAATGCAGGTATAATGAAACTAACTTGCATAACAATTGGACTGGGTTAGGGTTAGGATCTGGAGCACAATCTAAATTTTTAATAACAATGGGTATAATATAAACAGGACTTATAACTACTGTAATGGTTATTGACAACTAATAAATGCCTCTTGAATTTCCCTATAGTCTGATCTGTAGATAAAGTAATACATGATTTTTTTTTTTCCTTCTTGTGCATATGTATACCTAATCCAAATATTAATGGAAAGAATTGGACGATTAAGGATTGTGTCTCTATATACCTATATACACCTATATGCATATAAACACCATAATGCCTCCTAATGGAAATGTACTGTGAAGTTCTCCATACAAAACTATTGTCTTGTACGTAATTGAAAGAAAAACTTTATACAAAAGAAGTCCAGTGAATTAATGCTAGATCTAGCCTCAGTTGAAAATGTGCAAATTCAAAGGAATAGATCAGAGTTTTCAGTGTTCAGCTTCTTGCCAAAATATTCTTTTTGGTAGCATTTTAAATCATGAAGGCAAATTCACATGGGACTCTTTTCTGGCTTTCTTCACAGTGTATTAGTGTGATAGATATGTGTATTTCTGATAAAAAAAAAAAAAACAAAACACACAGAGACCTTAAATCTTTTGCTCACTAACCCTATCAGTTGCTGTGCTATTTAGAAGTCACAAGCCTTGACTGTGCTGGAAACTTCTGCAAAAAATCTATTCAGATCTACTCTGGACTAAGGATGTTTTGGTTGATGAATCTGCTGTTTGTGTTCAGAAAATGGTTATCTGTGCTAAGACTTTTAGATAGCAACCGGCTGTGATAAACCCATGTCAGCTGATAAGCTTTTTTTGCTATTGACAGGGCGGTTTTGATTTTTAGCTTTGTATAAAAGGGAGTTTTTTTTCCCAGATATGTTTAATATATTTAGTTAAGTGTATGTACATCTGTGTGCATGTGTGTTTGTTGTGTGTGTGTGTGTGTGTAAGAGAGAGGCAGACATGAAAACTGTTATACTCTCAAGAATGAGTTTTGGAATAAATATCAAATTCATTCCATGTGCAGAACATGAGAAAACATGGGACAGATCAGACTATTGCTTGTATAATACCACATGCACTATGGATGAGTCTCTAAAACAGTGGGAAAACTGAAATAAAGTTTTTGTGCTTGATGTTATCTGGAGAGATCTTCATATTTTTATGGATGTATTCATTAGCTTTGAATTCTCATTTTATTTCAGAAGAGAGCATTGCAAGTTGGTCTTTTTTGTTTCTTGGTCAAGCCAGCTAGATTTGAACAGAGTTTTTGTAGAACATAGTCTGTAGTTGAACTGGAAAATGCATTCCAACTTTCAAATAAGTAACAAATTAACCAATATTTGAATAATTTCTGTTAGTTTGAATTTTTATAAACTATACTGGGAACTGATATATAGTGTCTGAAACATGTTCTGCATCACTTGTGATATAAAACTAATAGGATGGAAAATTACTTTGAGAAGAAAGTGAGTTCCACATTAGATAATTGGCTCTTTTTATATACAGTTATTCAATAACTGAATGACAATTGGGGAATTCAGCATTTATGATGCTGAAATAATACCTTTTTATATAAAATCTTTATATGTAAATACATGTATTTTTTATTATGTAAATCGAATATTTACATGGTGGCAAGAAACATAAATTCAACCTGAGGATTTTTTAAGTATATTTTATGGGGCATCTCCCACATTATGAATTCAGAATATTTTAATTTTTATTGTCACTTTTCTTCCTGGTTTTATGCAAAATACTTTTTCCTCTAATACTAACTTTATCCTGAAATGTTAACAAGTTCAAGGAAGATAGAAGCTTTGAAATGTTTGGGCAAATATAACATTAGTTTAGAAAATTGGGTGTTCTGGGCTCCTGGGTGGCCCAGTTGGTTAAGCATCTGATTTTTTGGCTCACATAATGATCTCGTGGCTCGTGGGTTTGGGCACCTCATCGGGCTCTGTGCTTACAGCTCAGAGCCTGGATCTGGCTTCAGATTATGTGTCTCCTTCTCTCTCTGCCCCTCCTCCATTAGCACTGTGTTTCTCTCTCAAAAATAAATAAACCTTAACAAAATTAAAGAAAAAGAAAATTCGGTGTTCTCTCATAATATGTTAATTGTGTGCCTCCCCAAAATAATTGTCTTAAGTTAAATTATTAAGTTTATGAATTCTACACACGTTGTATGTATATCTATATCCATATTGGAATTTTTCTTCTGTCCAATTTTTGGAATGTTTGGACAGTTAGTTGTCAATAAATTTGCTTGGAAAATAGGTTGCACTAAGATTGGAGTAGAATTTGTCTAGAGAATCTGGTCACAAGTGTGAGAAGCTTCCCCTCCCTCTTTTTTAACCCTCTTTTTGCTGTCTAGAGTCAATTAAATAGTACTGAACCACTGTCTTTAAGAGGAATCAACAAAATAATTGACTCAGTTAATCTCCAAAGGAAGTACTTTAACTTCTGTACCTACCCAGTCCAGCTTCTTGCTTTCACCTCAGTCTGGTTCCACCAGTAGCTGATGACAGCTTTCTGACCATCCTGCTATTAATTCCTTCTTTCTCGTTAGCCGAAGTCTGTTTTTCCTGGCTGACCTGCTTATTCTCTAGTTCAGTCCTCTTCTCAACTCTCCCTTGATCTTTGTTAAGTATTACTTTTTATTTCCTTTAAATCTCACCCCTCCTCCAGAACTGACCTCAGTTTATTTTGTCCCTGTTGACTGCTTCAGTCTAGAATATGAATGTGTAAGCCAGTATTTTTTGCCTCATTACCTTCCGTCTTAAATCCACTTGTCAGTCGGTACCATTTTCCATTTATCCAGCCCTGGGTAGAAAGAACTTTCACTCTCCTTCCCAATGCTGTGAGTTTAAGTATGTACAAATACCTTATGGGCATTAGAGTAATGTTAATAATGATAATAATAAACAGTTACATATGTTTAGTGCTTGTGCTAAGTGTAAACCAGCTAGTTTAATTTTTTTTTAATGTTTATTCATTTTTGAGAGACAGAGATAGAGCATGAGTGGGGAAGGGGCAGAGAGAGGGAGACACAGAATCTGAAGCAGGCTCCAGGCTCTGAGCTGTCAGCACAGAGCCCGACATGGGGCTTGAACTCAGAAATGCGAGATCATGACCTGAGCTGAAGTCAGACGCTCAACTGACTGAGCCACCCAGGTACCCCTAAACCAGGTAGTTTATATGGATTTTCTCATATGATTCTTCCAATCATGTCATGAGGTAACTGCTACAATTATCTCCCAATTTATAGACTAGGAAATTAAGACTTACCATGATCACACAGCTAGGAATTGGCAGAGATGATGTTTCAGCCAATATTATTGCTTTCCAGAAGCCACTACCTATAGGTGGGAACTATACAGACGCAGGATACCTGATTACTTAAAAAAAAAAAAAAAGAAAGAAAGGTGAGAGAGAGGGGGAGAGAGAGAGAGAGACAGATCTCCAAACTCCATTATTGTTTTAGGGATTCTAACTTTATGACCACATCCAAATTCATACTTCATTAAACAAATAATTATTGATCACCTACTGTGTCTCAGGTACAGTTCTTAATGTTGAAAAAAGCAATGAATAAAACTGACAAAGTCATGAATACCATGTTGCTTGTATTCTCATGGGAGGGGCAGATGATAAAAATATACATGTTATGTATGTTGGAAGTAAGTTCTATTAAAAATAAAGCAGGGTAAAGGGAAAGAGTCTAATTGTGCAGGGAAATAATATTCTTCCTATTTTCCCTTTTTGATAAGGTGATGTTTGAAAAGAGACCAAAATAAAGTGAGGAGGTGAGCCATGAAAATACCTAGGGAGAGAGAATTCCAGGTGGAAAAAGTAGTAGATGCAAAGATCCTGATGTAGAAAGATACCGCTTTATGTTTTTAATGATAAAAAAGCAAGGGGGATCTCCCGGGTGGATTAAAATGAGCAAGGGGGATGAGTAACAGGAGGAGAGGTTAGAGAAGGATAGGGAACATAGGTCATAGCACCCTCTTCAGAATTTGTTGAGAGCCTCACTAAACTTCTGAATAGATTTGTTGACTTATCTGGCTGCTGTGGGGAGAATCAATAACAGGAAGTTATTATAATAATCCAAGTAAAAGATGCAGGTGGCTTAGAATAAAGTGGCGATGGAGATGGTAAATGTGTGTGTGTGTGTGTGTGTGTGTATTATATACACAGAGATGCTTTATATATACACACATGTATACATACATTTCTGTACATGTACACTTTTCATTGAAATATACCTCACATATAGGAAAGCACACACATCAGAGGTGTCCAGCTGGATGAATTTTTTATTGGGCACACTAGTGTAGCCTGCTCTCATATTGAGAAACAGAATATTAGAATCCTAGAAGTGCCCTCATGCCACATTCTAGTAGCATGCCATTCTTAACAAGGAAAAGCACTGTTCTTATGTCTAAAATAAGGGTTGGCAAACTCTTTATGCAGAAGATCAGATGGTAAATATTTCAGGCTATTAGGACCACATGTAGTTTTTGATACATATTATTTCCTCCAGTTATTTCCATAGTGCAACTGTGTACAATTCTGTATTAGAAATAATATATGCCATTACAATTTTGAGAGTCTTGCCCTTCGGTCTTCTGCCTTCCATAATATACAATTTTGAGTCCACAATTCTTTGTTTCCTATTTGTATGCCTTCACACCTGGCACTTTTGGATCCAAAGACTGGATTTTTCCAAAAGGCAATGTTTTCTGTCCTGCTCCTCATCCCCATCACATATCATGAGTATGTGACTCAGGTTTATTGTTATTGAATTGTCCTCTCTATCAAAGTGACGAGTGATCAGATGTTTGTAATCCAAATACTATCCAAATATTGCTCTTATTGCAGCAGTTTCACTCAGTGTAGATTGCTCAGACTTCACAGCAGTCACTGGGAGAACTAGATGGCTCTGATGTCATACCAGAGGTCTTCCAATCCCAGGACAGTCTTGAATCCAGAAATATTCTCTACTCAGAACCAATATAAACAGTATTTTAAAACTTTTGAAGTTTATTTATTTTTTTTATTATTTATTTATTTATTTATTTATTTTTTATTTATTTATTTATTTTTTAATTTTATTTATTTATTTTTTTAATGTGTGAAATTTACTGTCAAATTGGTTTCCATACAACACCCAGTGCTCATCCCAAAAGGTGCCCTCCTCAATACCCATCCCCCACCCTCCCCTCCCTCCCACCCCCCATCAACCCTCAGTTTGTTCTCAGTTTTTAAGAGTCTCTTATGCTTTGGCTCTCTCCCACTCTAACCTCTTTTTTTTTTTTTTTCCTTCCCCTCCCCCATGGGTTTCTGTTACGTTTCTCAGGATCCACATAAGAGTGAAACCATATGGTATCTGTCTTTCTCTGTATGGCTTATTTCACTTAGCATCACACTCTCCAGTTCCATCCACGTTGCTACAAAAGGCCATATTTCATTTTTTCTCATTGCCACGTAGTATTCCATTGTGTATATAAACCACAATTTCTTTATCCGTTCATCAGTTGATGGACATTTAGGCTGTTTCCATAATTTGGTTACTGTTGAGAGTGCTGCTATAAACATTGGGGTACAAGTGCCCCTATGCATCAGTACTCCTGTATCCCTCAGATAAATTCCTAGCAGTGCTATTGCTGGGTCATAGGGTAGGTCTATTTTTAATTTTCTGAGGAACCTCCACACTGCTTTCCAGAGTGGCTGCACCAATTTGCATTCCCACCAACAGTGCAAGAGGGTTCCCGTTTCTCCACATCCTCTCCAGCATCTATAGTCTCCTGATTTCTTCATTTTGGCCACTCTGACTGGCGTGAGGTGATATCTGAGTGTGGTTTTGATTTGTATTTCCCTGATAAGGAGCGACGTTGAACATCTTTTCATGTGCCTGTTGGCCATCCGGATGTCTTCTTTAGAGAAGTGTCTATTCATGTTTTCTGCCCATTTCTTCACTGGGTTATTTGTTTTTCGGGTGTGGAGTTTGGTGAGCTCTTTATAGATTTTGGATACTAGCCCTTTGTCCGATATGTCATTTGTAAATATCTTTTCCCATTCCGTTGGTTGCCTTTTAGTTTTGTTGGTTGTTTCCTTTGCTGTGCAGAAGCTTTTTATCTTCATAATGTCCCAGTAATTCACTTTTGCTTTTAATTCCCTTGCCTTTGGGGATGTGTCGAGTAAGAGATTGCTACGGCTGAGGTCAGAGAGGTCTTTTCCTGCTTTCTCCTCAAGGTTTTGATGGTTTCCTGTCTCACATTCAGGTCCTTTATCCATTTTGAGTTTATTTTTGTGAATGGTGTGAGAAAGTGGTCTAGTTTCAACCTTCTGCATGTTGCTGTCCAGTTCTCCCAGCACCATTTGTTAAAGAGACTGTCTTTTTTTCCATTGGATGTTCTTTCCTGTTTTGTCAAAGATGAGTTGGCCATACATTTGTGGGTCTAGTTCTGGGGTTTCTATTCTATTCCATTGGTCTATGTGTCTGTTTTTGTGCCATGAAGTTTATTTATTTACTTAGAGACAAAGACATCATGAGCAGCAAAGGGGCAGAGAGAAGAGAGAGAATCCCAAATATGCTCTACACCATTAGCACAGAGCCTGATTACAGGGCTCAAACTCATGAAACCGCAAGATCATGACCTGAGCCGAAACTGAGAATCTGACGCTTAACCAGCTGAGCCACCCAGACATCCCACCAATATTTTAAAAGAAATGGAGGGCCTGGCTACCACAACTCTTTTGGGTACTTCGAGGAATTCCCTGAGAAATGGCAAACATCCTTCAGGGAGGGTATAGTAACCATGCTTACACAATATATTTGCTTCTCTCTAATTTCTTTTTTTTTTTTTTTTTTTTGGAGGGGAGGAATGGGTATGGCAAATAATCTGAGTTCTGAGAATTTATGAGGACAATGACATTACTATCAGGGGTGCCTAAGACCACCCTCAGGTCCAATGATTTTCTGTGTATTTCTTTTTAATGTAAGCTCTACACCCAAGGTGGGGCTTGAACTCAGGACCCAGAGATCAAGAGTCACATGCTCTATTGACTAAACCAGCCAGGTGCCCCGGGTTTTTCTGGAAGAGCTCATGGAACTCAGAAAATCTGTTATGCTGCCAGTTGTGGTTTATTACAGTGAAAGGATCCAGATTAAAATCAGAAAATTGAAAGGCACATAAAGCAGAGTCCAGGATAGACTAGGTGTGAGCTTCTAGTTGGCCTCTCCTGGAAGAGTCTAGCAAACAGCACCTAATTCTTCCAGCAACAATATATGGCAACACATATGAGTATTGTCAACCAGGGAAGCTCACCCAAGACTTGGTGTCAGGATTTCATTTGGGGTTAGTCATATAGGCATAGAGTTCCCATGTGGTTGATCTTAGTTTCCAGCCCCTCCAAAGGTCCAGCTAGTACCATATGACTCAAGAGCCCCATCATAAATTGTTAGCTAAACTATCTGGCATGGCCCAAGGGCCCAGATAAATGAAAATATTCTTTTGAGGCAGAATATTTCAAAGGCTTAGAGGTTATCTCTTAGGAGCCAATCAAGGACCATACCTTTGTTTGGAATGTGCAGGGTTTGAACACCCCATACCTGCTGAAGTATAGATCTAAACTTCACATAAGGTATATATCCATGTATTTCCCAAGAAGGATAGCTCAAATTTAAAACTATAATTTCATCTCCTTTATGAATGTGCCATTTTCCCCCCTCTGGTTGGAATTCACTGATCTTTTATCTACTTTTACCAGGTTATAGCACACTTTATGTTATCAAATGTTTTGTTATTTCAACATTGGAAGACAAGAAAGCTGGATCAGTCACATTTTGCTAGGCAGCACACAACTACAAAATCTCTATGGCAAACAGACAACACTTACCATTTATTTCTCTCACACCCCTGTGAATTGGCTATAATTCTTCTGTGTCTGTCAGTCAGGGCAGGTCTGCTTCATGTGTTTCATTTAAGTAACCAGCTGGGGGTACCTGGGTAGCTCAGTTAGTTAAACGTCCTATGTTGATTTCAGCTCAGGTCATGATCTCAAGGTTTTTGACTTCTGGCCTCACATTGGACTCTGCACTGACGGTGTGGAGCCTGCTTGGGATTCTCTCTCTCCTTTTCTCTGTGCCCCTACCTCATTCTCTCCCTCTCTTTCAAAATAAATAAACTTAAAAAAAATAAATTGTCTTTTAAAGAAAGAGAGAGAGAAAGAGAGAGAGAAAGAAAGAAAAATGAATGAACGAACCCACCTAGAGGGGAAGCAGGTTGCCGGGCTTTGTTCTTCTTATGGCTATGACAGAAGCATAAGATGACAAGCATAGTGCCTAATTATATTTCAAACCTCTACTTAGGTCACATCTGTTAATCATTGGCCAGAGTAGGTCACACAGGCAATACCAAAATCTAGGGCTAGGGCAGTACATGCTGCTTACCATGAGGTTGTGGTAAAGGAATTGACTAATAATACTTCAGGGGAGAGAATGGGGGCCATATTTAATCTACTACAGGAGCTATGATAGAATAGAAAAATTCAGAATGGCTTTCACAGCCTGGCATGGTGAATTAATTGTTCATAGTCTGGGCGTAGTTACTCAACATCATTTTTACTTGGTTTTCTCATATGTAAAAAGTAAATGAAAATAATTACTTGAGTTTTGTTGTGAGGATTAAAGGTAACATGGAAGTGTCAAGCCTAGTGGTGTGATACTAGGTACAAAACAAATGATAAGATTTATTATTATGATATTGTTGAAGTTACATTGCTTCCTCTTTAGAAGCAACAATAAGGATAATAATAGCTTATATTTAAAGTGTTTGTTATATACATGGTATTATCGTAAGTACTTACATAGCAGGCACTCTTTTTCTCAGCCTTTTCTGGGTGAACAAGAGAAGCTGAGAAAAGCTAAAAAATATGCCCAAAGTTAGCTTTCATTTTGTTTCAAACCACTTCAAAACCAAGTGCTTAAAACAATAATTGCTTACTTAGATCATGATTTTATGGGCTGACTATTAGGAATGGGCTCAGGTAGATGGTTTTTCTGGACTCCTCCAGATTCAGCCATTTATCTGTAGTTAATTCTCTGGTTGGCTGGAACTACCCAGTCTAGAATGGACTCAGCTGTGCTGGCTCATCATTCTTCTTTGCAGTTTCTTATCTTCTAGACTGAGATCTTGGGCTTATTTACCTGTTTGCTGGGCAGGGTTCTAAGAAAACAAGTGGAAAACTAAGCTGCTTGAGGCCTAGGATTCTAACTGGTGCATCATAACTTTTACTTCATTCACTTGACCAAAGCAAGTCACAGAGCCATCCCAGACTCAAAGTAATGGTAAATAGAATGCATCTCTTAAAGAGAAAAGCTATATAGAAACATTACAAAGAGCATAGATACAAGGAGGAATGAAGTATTGTGACCAACTCTGGAGTCTACCACAGTCTGCCTTCTGGCTACAATTTTCACAGTCTTTCCCATGGAAAATATATTCTTACTTCTTCTACAAGTCATACCATGAACTATGACATCAGGTTTGAAATCTAGAATGTAATTATGGTAAATCCAGATGAAACTTATCATATGTGAATTTTCTTGATCCTGAGACTCATGAAATGAAAGTTTATCTATCCCACAAGCATCCAGTCTACACTGTTAAAACAGAGATAGAATAACTTCAATAAATACTATCATTCTAAAAGAAAAAAAGAAGGGGGGGATGGTACATGGCAGTGACTGGTCCATAGCAGTTTTAAAATGTAGGTGGGGAAAGTGTTGTCAGCCTCCCTTATCTTGGAGTAAATAGTCTTTAAGATGACTCTGTATTCCTTGGAAGTCGTTTCCCAGTTTGGTCTCCATGGCTTCTGGTTCTACCCTCTGGGCTATTGACTCTGCCCTCTAGGACATCTTTCCTTTTTCAGTTTCCTTCCTTGGCCCTTTAAAATATTTTGTCATTCAGCCCTAGAAAGTTGGGAGCCCAGAGGCCTTTTTGCAATGTGAGTAAAATCATGCTTTCTGGAACCAGGCTGATGCCTTTTATACATATACATTTTTTTTTCTAAATTATTGTGGGCTTTATTAAAAAGGCAAACTCACTATTGCTTTTTACACATGGCTCTCTACAGATAGGCTCATTTACTGTCACTTTGGGATTGGGATTCTGTGGGACCATCTTCTCGAGAATCTGAGAAATAGTTTTGTCTATCTGAGAGTCTGTTTGAAAACATATTAATTTTTTCAGATTTCTTAAGAGAGGACTTTGGACTTAGAGTCTTGCATGGATCTTTTTTCCTCAGTCCTCATTTTATACTGAGGATTTTTACTGACTGGGAAGACTGAAGATAAGAAACATTTGCATCCCAGAAAATGATGTCCCCTCTGTGTTCCCTCAAAATTCTCCTTGTAAACTGGCCAGTTCTTTATTTAGCCCATTTCCTTCTTCCTGTACCTATATGTAGTTAGGACCAACCAGCTGACATTTCAGCATTTTGTAGAGATCTCTAGAGCCCAAATCCAAAGTTAATTATATACATTTGCTGTATTTCATGTTCTTATAGGTAACACTTTTGTCTATTATTTTATTCAAAAAAAAACCTCCAATAACAATTTTATTTCCCCCCGGCATTTGCTAAGAGTTTGTTTGCCATTTTCTCAGCCTCTACTTAGTACTCACTGCCAATGGCACTTATTTTAGATTTTTGTCATGGCAGCACCTCAATTCTAGGAACCGATTATTTCTGCATCAGTTAGTTTTTGCTGTGTTAAAAAAATCATAGAATTTAGTGGCTTTAAACAGTAGCCAATTAAAAAAAAATGTAGCTCATAGTCCTGTTCATCATCGTATTGAGCTGGACTCCATTGCACTTGTGTCTGCAGTTCGCTGTGAGGTCAGCTGGGGTCTTCTTAGTATAGAATGGCCTCAACTGAGGCTACTCATCTTGGTTCCTTGTGTTTTGTCATCATCCAGCAGGAGAGCCTGGGCTTGTTCTCATGGTGACTGCTCAGAGTTTCAGGAAATCAAACAGAGGCAGGCAAAGTCTTTGAGGCCTCAAATTTCAACCGGTACGCTTTCATTTCTGCTATTCTGTGGACGAAAAGAAGCTATAGGGCCAGCCAAGAGTTAGGAGAAGGGAAAATGGAGTCAGTTCTTGATGTGAAAAGGTGCAAAGTAACATATTAAGGGACACAGATAGAAAGAACACAGAAGGATTTAAGGCTCTTTTTGCAACATAGCATACTCTACTGTATCTCACTATCAGTAAATTTTGTTACAGTTACTGATTTCTCAAGAAACACATCAAAGTAATTATTATTCCTTCTAGAAAGGATAGCTGTGGCCTCATAAAAACTTTTCTGCTTCCTTGGGGATTTACTCAGACTTTCTGACTATACAGCTCACCCCTGTACAAGTTAGTATCCTACTTCTGATACTCGTAGTCTGCTTGTTTCAGTAGGCAGATCGCAATCTGACTCTTGCCTACTTGCCTGTCTTCGGCTCTGCACAACTCTACCTGGTCGGATCTAGACCCATGGAGTTGGTTCTGGATTGTTGTGTGATGCTTCATGCACCTTGGAGTCATCATTACCACCAGTCAGGCTGTCGTTGGGAGGGATACTCCACAAAAGAGTATATCTAACCTCTGCAAGTCCTGTCTCAGTGGGAACATGGTCTAAAGACCTTTCTTATCATGTACTTCCTTCTGATTAGCTCAGTGATTAGACTTTTCTCATGAATTACAAGTTATCTAAACAAAATGTGCAAAATACATAATTTATTTTTTTTAATTTTTATAATCTAAAAGGGAAAACAATTTTAACTTTGATGATTGAAGTTCTTGTGCTTTGTCAGGAATTACAAGAATTATGTCAGGGTCGCCTGAGCGGCTCAGTCACTTAAGCGTCTGACTTCGGCTTAGGTCATGATCCCACAGTTCGTGGGTTTGAGGCCCGTGTCAGGCTCTGTGCTGACAGCTCAGAGCCTGGAGCCTGCTTCGGATTCTGTCTTTCTCTATCTCTCTCTCTGCCCCTCCCCCACTTGTGCCCTGTCTGTCTCCGTCTCTCAAAAATAAATAAACGTTAAAAAAAAATATATAATTACATCAGAAATTTCTTCGTTGAACATTTTTGCTTAAGGATATATGGTAGGATTGAATCAAGACAAGGTGACAGGGCTTCACAAAAGTAGAAATTGCCGTTGTTATATATTTTGTATAACAGAAATAAATGGTTAATCAATTAACAATTAATTTTTTGGTAATTAATTGACCTAACTGGTGGTAAATTTTCTCAATACTCCACAAAAGAGACAGTCATGTTGATTTTTTATAGTGGTACAGGTTTTTGCAAGAATGGATATCTGCTCTGCCAGCTACACAATGATTCCAGTGATGCAACCATTTATATGTAACCTTATTGTGAGAGTTGTGTGGGGAAGCACCATGAGCTGAGTGATTTCACCCCACGTTTTAGCTCTATAAGTGGTGGGATTGGTTTGGCTCTCCTGATACTGAGCATTTCTATTGGGCAGAGTTTATGAACACTATCTCAAAAGGGACCTATATTCATATATGCTTATTTATCCATGTAATTGCTTAGGCATTTACAAAATAGCTATAGCAGTTGTTCATATATAACTTTGATAATAGTCTCTAGTCTAATCTTCAGTGGTTAGGGTAGCATCTAATTCCACACATGCATACTCCGTAGAGACGGTACTTAAAAGTAGGAGATGTTTTCTTTAGAAACTAGCTATGCAGAGAAGAGGAATAGAATCCCTGCCCACTTCAGTGTTGTTAGCCCCATGAGTTTCAGTTATCAAGAGGAAAGAGTATATTGGATAGAAGTATGCAAGTTAGATAGTATAAGCTGAGGACTCTATTTTTCCTCAAAAGTAAAACTTTTTTGACTGAGAACATTTACATGAAACATATAGTTGCAGGCAGTCAATATCTGTTGAATGACCCCCTCCAAGATTGTATGATAATTGACTTTATTTTAATGATTGTGCGAACTGTGCTTTTTTTCTACAGTGATGAAAATGACGAGGATGAAAGAAGGTTATATCTGTCTGACATGTCCATGTTACCTGCTTGTTAGCAGTTAGGCCATGTCTGAGCCCTCTGACAACTATTCTGTGTTATAAAATTCATATAAAAATGGTCTGAGCCAGGGGCACCTGAGTGGCTCAGTTGGTTAAGTGGCCAACTCTTGATTTTGGCTCAGGCCATGATCTCACAGTTTGTGAGTTGTCCTGCATTGGGCTCCATGCTAACAGTGTGGAAACTGCTTGGGATTCTCTCTCTCTCTCTCTCTCTCTCTCTCTCTCTCTCTCTCTCTCTCAAATTAATAAATAAACTTAAAAAAAATTTTTAAATAAAGAGTTTCTTAAAAAAATAAAATGGTCTGAGCCCTCACGTCATGTATATGCAAATCTTTAAATCTTTACAGTATCTCCTATGATTTTTGAGCGGTAATGTTGTGAATGGTGGTAGGGAGAACGTTTTTAATAGTGTTTATAAAAAGTAGAAAAGAGAGTTGACTTGGAAGGCCAGAAGGGTTTTCACGCAGGTGTGAAAGTCCCTGTAGAGTTTATACACACGTGGATTCATCAGTTATCTGCTGCCTTCACTTCTGTCAGTCTGCTGAAGAAATATACAACCTCATAAATTCATTCACGTTTAAAACTCATGGCCTATAACTTCAACTGTGATTATTCCAAGTGTATATAATCTCTATAGGGAATTTAGCAAACAATTAGTGATTTTAAAATAATGGTTGCATGGGCAGTTGGCTTGCTTAGTCAGTAGAGTGTGCAACTCTTGATCTTAGGGTCATGAGTTCAAACCCCAGTTTGGCATTGAGTCTACTTAAATAATATAAAATAATGGTTGCAAATTATGGTTTTGACGTTCCTTGGATTTCAGTAAGTTCTTTGTGAAGAAATCTCAAGGATTGCTAACTCAGTGTCATTTTAACAGAAGACTTCAGGTAACTTTGGAAGCAAACTCTTTATTTCAAGAAAGAACACAAAAGTTGAAGCCTAAGGATCTGTTCTTAAGCCCAGAAAAGTTTTGTAAATTAATGTGAGGCTTTAGTTACTTTACTACATTGACTTTCAGTTCTTCTGTCATTAGTAAGTTTGCTTTTTGCCTTCTTGTATTTTTATGGGTCATTCTATTACAGGGAAGATATGGAATGTACTTGAGAATGTTCAAAGAAAGTTTATTGTTGAAGGTACAGAATACCAAGGCCACATGTCCATTAGAATGGAGAATAAAATCATAGTGTACTTCTTAGGAACTATTTAAAACTCCATTCTGTATTTACTTGTGAATAATTACTTATTCTCTGATTTTTTTTCCTAAAGCATAAAATGATTTTGAGAGGATTCTGAATTTAAGTTAAAAATTTATAAATTAAAAGCATGAGAATCCTTTGTAGTTCACACACACACATACATGCAGGGTATAGGTGATGAAGAGTATTCTTCCTCCATTACATTAAGTAGCTCTGCTAAGAATTTTATCTTAAATGGAATATATATATATATATATATATATATATATATATATATATATGAAAATTGGTCTTTTCTTTAAGAAAATAGCTCTAATTTCTAATTGAGTCATTGAATTAAAGCATACCATTACAAAGCCAAGAAATAATTAAACAATGTTTTTGAGAGTTGCTAATGTAACAGCAATATATTATATTTTTATTAAAGCCCCTAAAACAGTATTTAGCAAATAAGTATTTATTTTGGAATAGTGGTAACACAATCAAGTATACATTGGGCAAACAGCTATGTTTAGGTATATAAGTTATAGAAAGTACTCATACACTCACTTCACTTTGAACTCTATAGGAAAGGCAATGCTTAGAAAATGCAAAAGGGAAACAATTACTATAGCTATTGTTTTCCACATCGAAGACATTACATGGTTATATTTTTTAAACCAAACTGTATGTGGATAACTTTTTAATTTTTTTCTAGCAAAAGTTTGATATACTCCTAAAATAAAGTTGCATATGATTTAGAAATATATCTTCATTCATATGTGTTCTTTGGTCTTTTATTGACATTTAGTAAAACGTAAGAATTTGAAACTTAACACTGAAGAGCAGTTCAATCTTAAAATGAAAGGTGCTTTAACATGAACTCCTTTCATCTCATGAAATACTTGTTTCGTTTCATGCATAAGTGTGTGGACTTCTGTCCTTGATTCTTGAATTGGAATTTTAACAAAAATTTTTTTTTTAATTTTAATGTTTATTTACTTTTGAAAGAGACAGAGTACAAGTGGATAAGGGGCAGAGAAAGAGGAAGACATGCGATCTGAAGCAGGCTCCAGGCTCTGAGCTGTCAGTACAGAGCCCGATGCAGGGCTTAAACCCATGAACCATGAGAACATGACCAGAGCTGAAGTCGGACACTTAACCAACTGAGCCACCCAGGCGCCCCAGAATTTTAACAAAATTTAAACGTGTCTTGCCATTTGGAAATACATGGATGAAACTGGAGGGTATTATGCTAAGTGAAATTAGTCAGAGAAAGACAAATATCATATGACTTCACTCATATGAGGAATTTAAGATACAAAACAGATGAATATAAGGGAAGGGAAGCAAAAATAATATAAAAACAAGGAGGGGGACAAAACATATAAAAGACTCTTAAATATAGGGAACAGAGGGCTGCTGGAGGGATTGTGGGTGGGGGGATGGTCTTGGGTAAGGAGCATTAAGGAATCTGCTCCTGAAATTATTGTTGCACCATATGCTAACTAACTTGGATGTGAATTAAACAATAAAATATATGTGTCTTTTGCAGTGTGGAAGCTGAGGAATGGAACAAGATGGCGGCATGAGCAGAGACTTCTAAGGTAGGCCTCCCTTACCACCTCAGCTCAGCCTGCATATTGACGTTCTCTTATATCAGACCTCAGGGCAGGATCTGGTCAAAATCCTTATTTGTCCCAGTCATTCATCCAATAAATAAATGTATATTCTTATCTACCAACTGTAATGGAAATGAGCTATCAGAGCAATTACAAGTTTTATAAAGTTTTATTGGAATGCCTAGAAATGTACAACTGAACTTGTTTAGAAGTGCTGCTAATGGTGCATCAAGGTCAACATGGCTCTTATCTTTTAGTTGGGACACACAACAGATGGTATCATGAACAGGAGAAAGATGCCCACCCTAGAGGTATGATGGTGATTATCCAGCACTCATGGAGGTTAAACAAGCACAGGAAAAAATCAGGGATTTGTGAGATTCCCTGAGAAGAATCCACTGCTGTTGGGTTTGGTCTGGACTTAGGTCTTCTCTACCCAGATTAGGGATAGGGGCAATTTGAATGGAGGCAATTCAGTTCTGATAGGAAAACAATGAAGCACTTTAGAGAATTCGTCTCTCAGTTTGTCCTGCTAGATAGATAGTACTTCGTCTTTGAGTTTACAAGCTTCTGTGTAGGAAAGAGAGAAGGTAACATGTCATAAATATGACTGGAAGAATTGGTACATAATGTTGTCCCACATATTCAGAAATGGAATCCAGACTCTAATTTCAGTGATGATCATGGCATTCCCGTAAAATTTTATAGCTCATTTTTATGTGCCTACATAGACTTAAGTGACAAGTATTTGTCTCAGGTTTATGATATGCACTGAATGAATATCAAGTTAAAAAGGACATCAACTTTAAAACTTCCTTTCATAGCTTATTGAGATAACTATTTTCTTACGTAATCACAGAGAAGGAAACCATTTGTAGTTTGACTAATTGGAACAGTAATCTACCCTTTTCAGAAAATGCTTTTGTCAGATGTACCTTAAAATACCTGGTCCTCTCCCCCTAATTCCTAGAACACGCAACAGGTTTCATTTGATTCTTCTGAATAAGAGCCTGATTATAAAAACTATATATTGGTCATTTTTTTTTAATAAAGAGCAAATCCATTGTAATGTTTACTGATATTTGGACAAACTTATTCATGCAAACAAATGATTTCAAACTCTTAGGGACTTAAAAGTGGAAAGATTATTTCTGGATTACAGTACATGTCCTTTCCAAATCAGTGCAGGGAGGAGAGAGCTCTCCTTCATGTCCTTACTAAAGGGGCAAGCTGATGGAACAGCCATTATTTGAACACTGTCTTTCACTGTGGTAGGAGGAGGGCTTGGAATGGTGAAAGCTAACATTTTACTGGTCAAAGCAACTCACAGAGCCATGCCTAATTGCAGTGAGGGAGGAAAGCACAATCCAACCTACCAGAACCATGGTTTTTGTAAAAGCCCCAATGACTATCTCAGGGACAGCTTGGCAAAATCACTCAGATAATGCCTAGCTCTGACCTAGCAATTCCATTTCTAGTAATTCATACTATGGCACAAGCATGTTCATTTCTGTGCTGTTTGTAATAGCAGAAAGTAAAATCCTCAGGAAAGGTTTCTGATTAAATAAATCATGTTAAATTCATTCAATGGTATAACTCATAGCCTGTGAAAAATGAGTGGGATGTATTTGAATTAACATGGAAATCTATGATAAAGGAATATTGTTAATACAGTGTATGTGCATGTGATGGTGGTGGTGGGGAATGTGTGTGCATGCATTTGTGAGCTGATACATGCAAAGCACTTAGAACAGTGCTTGACACAAATAATAGTATCTAATACTTACATGCAATTTTTTATATGTGAGGCACTCTTCTACCTGTTGTACATCACTTAAGTCATTGGATGACAACAATCATTTGAAATGATTTTATTATTCTCAATTCCCAAATGAGGAAACTTACAAAGAGTATCTGTTTGAACAATTTCTAGAATGATGTTTTAGAAACTGTAATGAGTATGGGCAGTGGTTCTAAGAGATGGAGTGTTTTTTGTTTTTGTTTTTGTTTTAATTCACTGTATTGCTTTCTGTTGCTCTTAGAATTTTCACCATGAGAACATGTTACTTTTGTAGTTAAACTCTGGTAATAAGAATAGATGTCCTGACAATGAACCAAGAAGAGCTCATTCCTGCTAAATGTATTTATACCTCTGCACCCTGATGAAGGTGAATTTTTTTTTTATTTATTTTTTATTATTTATTTTTTTTTAATTTTTTTTTTTTAACGTTTTATTTACTTTTGAGACAGAGAGAGACAGAGCATGAACGGGGGAGGGGCAGAGAGAGAGGGAGACACAGAATTGGAAGCAGGCTCCAGGCTCTGAGCTGTCAGCACAGAGCCTGACGCGGGGCTCGAACTCACAGACCGCGAGATCGTGACCTGAGCTGAAGTCGGACGCTTAACCGACTGAGCCACCCAGGCGCCCCAAGGTGAATTTTTTCTATGCAGGGAGATTACTTACGACAGAAGCTCTCAACTCCAATGATTCCCTTTGTCATAATTAAGCAAAGACTGAGCTGGTTATTCTTGATACCATGTTAGGTATTTGAGTGTAATGATCTGCAGTAGGTTTGATTTTTGTCCCATACTTTCTCCTCTTTCTGGATTCTGCATTGCGGTACTGTTGCCGTCAGTCTTGGCTAAGTGGACTGGCTTTGGAAGTGGTTTGTACTGTCTTGAAGCAGAGTACCGAAGAGTCACTGTGAGGCTGTCCTCCTGCTCTTTTCTCTCTGCAGTGGGAAGGGTAATATCCAGACAGGGGTTGCTTTATCTTGAATCTTAGAGGGAAGAGAACATAAAAAACAGCTTTAGAACATGTAACATGAGTGAGAAATTAGAAATGAACTTTGTTGTGTCAAGCCATTGGAACAGAATCATTTGCTGCTATCGCATAAACCAGTACAATTTAATACAGGACTTCAGAGAAATTAAGAAAGCAGAATTGGAGAAAATATGCTTTTTAGCAATCCTCGGGAGTGGGGACTCTGGGACCTATCAGCCTTTTGTGCTTTTTATTGTTTTTTATCTGTGTGTGTGTGTGTGTGTGTGTGTGTGTGTGTGTGTGTGTGTTATAGTATTAGCTCTTGGAACTGCTTTACCTGAAGTTCTCTACAGCTTGTTCTCCTGGAAGAATGGAAGAAGAAAAATGTGTATTGTTCCACTGCTTTCCTCTTGGCAGGCTAGGACTGGAAGACTTGTTACACGATTTCAATCTGATCTTTATTTCTGTTTGTAAAAGATTGACTTGTTCTGCAGATCCTGTCAGTTGAAGAAGTGCCAATATTACAGAGTGTAAAAAATTGTGTTTCCTTTCCCACAATTCATTTCTCTATAGAGTTTCTCACTTAATTGCAAAATGTTGGAATCATTTTAATTTTCAGGTTTTTTTTTATTATCTAAATTAAGACATGATAGAATTATATATTTTTTTCTCTAGGTCTTTGATGTATTTCATTTGACATGAAATGCCTAATTCTTGGTCTTGACACTGAAGGGTCAGTGACCTGCTATAGTGATCAAGTTGTTAAGTGCTATAAGTTAATTTCCCTATCAAGCATAATTGCCAACTAATATAAAAATTATGTTTCCAAGAATTTTAAAGATATGGTTCTACTTTTACTCATTTAAAGAAAAAAAAAGGCTTGATTTTCTTCTAATGGAGCTAAATTGATTGCTTACATCTTAGCAAAATAAAGAGAATAGCATATTTTATATCTCTTTTCCAAGGGTCTAAATGTCATCAGTTTTTTTAGCTAAAGAGAAATACACTGATTCTTTTAGTGTGTTTATTTCTGTAAGTTCTACTGCCCAGTGGAGACTGTTAGAAACCTCCCTGGGATACTTGGCATTGGGAGGTTTGCCATGATCCATAGTCAATCTGTACACAAGCAGCATTTCAGGACTGTTGACCAAGATGAGTGAGGCATCTCTGCCCCAGTATTAAAACAATATCAAAGATATCTCGAGAAAAGATCCTTCTCTGCAATCAGCAGTTATGCTGTCCCTCTTCTGTACAACCTGGTCAAAGGACTGCCCCGCTCTGTTCCACTTTATGTACAGGATCGAAGCCTTCTGTGGCATTCATTTAGACCAATCCTTTTATCCTGATTTCCAAATGTGGCCTCAGAAGGAGGACAGATTGAGAATACCATGTGATTTGTGCTATGCTCTACAAGGTCTAGAAAGTATTCTAATGATGACCACACATAAACCTGTTTTGGAGGAATTTAGGAGACTTCAAGGATAGTCCCCCCCCCCCCCCGCTCCCTTTTGCCTTCCAAAGCCATGAGGAAATTTTCTGATAGTATTTTAGATATAATTATTCTTCAAGACATAGAAAACCTAGGGAAACGTAAGTGGCTTTTCAAAGATGATAGGGAATTACAAAGTCTGTAAGAACGGTCTTTTTTTTTTTTTTAATGATTTATGCCACAACCTCAATTTCAATTTATATATATTTTAGTTACTACTAAAAATATTCCATAGAGGAAAAATAAGTCCTCTGGTGGTTAACATATAAAATGAATTATTCTATCAGCATTTGAGAAGTGTTTTTTTAAGGAAATGGATCTGAGAGAACAGCAAGTTCCAAACATGAAAATACATGTTGACTTAACACAGTTTTATTCTCAATGATTAGGATTTTCGTTATAAGGAATGGGGTGTTGGGTTATGAGTCAGGTTTGTTATTGGTGAATGAGATTCTGAATGTGGTGCTCCTGGGTAACTTTTTTGTGTTTTATCTTATAAACATTATTTTAATACATACAGTATACTTGCATAAGAATTGGTCAATTACTGATAATTGTAATTATTGCATTTATTGGTAATATGTTTAATGCTAGATAGATTACACACCAAAGATACAGGGACAAGCTTGAATGATGTGGTGTCTTGAGGGATTGCTATAAAGCCTGAGTCTTAGGGGGAAACCTGAGGGGAAGGAATGTAGTTGCTGGGAAAGCAATTAGAATCTCTTATTCTGATGCAGATTTTCCTAGAAGACTGTATAAAGGCAGGAAGAAGAGGTGGTAATATAAGGAGTACTAATAAAATCCTGAAATATTCAACTGGATTGTGACATGTTACTGAGTGTTTTGAGGCATGTAACGAGCAGGCTCTCTTCTGGCCTCCAATAATATCCACCTCCTGGTATTCACACCCTTGTGTAATCATCTTTCTTCAACTGTACACTGGCCCAGTGATTTGCTTCTAACCAGTAGAATAGAACCAAGGTGATGGGGGTCTCAGTTCTTTGATTAGCTTACAAGGGACTCTAACTTCCAATTTGATAGCTGTAGCCTATAGTCAATAGCTTGATAGTTTATAAAGAGATTCTCCCCCTTGCTGGCTTTGATAAAGCAACTTACCCTTGTGGGGAGGCCCACGGGCAAGAAAATTAGGCCTCTGGACAGAGAAAATGAGTTCTGCTAGGATCTGAGGCCCTTAGTCCAAAAGCTCTTGAGGAACTGAAATTCTGCCAACCTCGTGTAAGTGGTTTAGGAAGTGAATACTTCTCTAATTGAGCCTTCAGATGAGTTCCCAGCTCTGCTTATTGCTCTGATTGCATCCTTGTGAGAGACACCAAAGCAGAGAACCCCACTGAGTTGTGCCCAAATTCCTGACCTATGGAACTATAAGATAAATGTGTTATGTTGCTAAGTTTGTGGTAATGTATTATACAGCAATAGATAACAAATACATATTTCTTAATCATAATTCTGTTGTTAATTTTGTGATTCGCTTCTTGACTATGACATGTCTTGATATTAAAATGTATACGTATAATGTACATTTAAGCAAAGCTCAGTGTATAAGAAAAGGAATTGATAAAAAGCAGTAGTTCCCAACATTCAATTTGCATCAGAATCACCTGGAGCGCTTGTTAACACAGTAAGCTGCCCCCCCTCCCCTCCAAGTTTTTGATTCGGCAAGTCTGGCTCTTAAAAATTCACATTTCTAAGAAGTGTCCAGGTATTGTAGTTTCTTCTTGCTTCAGGACAGATTGCCACAAACTTAGTGGCTTTAAATTACACAAGTATATAAGCTTACAATTCTAGAGGTCCAAAGTTGGAAGTAGGTCTGTGTGAATTAAAATCAAAGCGTCTCTTCCTGGAATCTCTAGGGAAGAATATGTTTTCTTGCTTTTTCTAGCTTCCAGGGGCTGCCTGCACTACTTGGCTTGTGGCCCCTTACTTCATCTTCCAAGCCAGTGGTATAGCCTCTTCAGATCTTTCTGACTCTGACCCCTGAACTCTCCTGCCCTTCCCTCTTTCACTTATGAAGACTCTTGTGATTACATTGATCCCAACTGGATAATCCAGGATAATCTTCTCAAGACCTGTAACTTAATCCTGTCTGCAAAGTCGCTTCTGCCATGTAAGGTAACATTTACAGGTTTCAGGATTAGGATATGGGCCCGTTGTTCTGCCCATCACATGGGTGATGTTGCTGTGCTGGCCCAGGGACTACACTGTGAGCATCAATGATTACAGATAATTGTAAGAACTGAGTTCCCTCTTCTTTTGCATTCTCTCTGAGTCCATCATGCCCACTCTTAGCCTTGCTCTTCCTAAGATTCCACACCTTTTGTTCCTCTGTGGACTTAGAAACTTCTTGCTTCAGTATTCATATATGCCTCACAGAAGCTCTCAGGGGTCTCACTTGAATGTAGGGAGAAGTTAGCTGCACTGATGACAATTGAAATGCTTATTAATCAGACAGTTCTTTCTGATTTTTAGTTTTTATCTATGTTTTTTAATGTTTATGTTTTACCACAGCAAAAATCTTTCCTTTGGCGATACTGTGTATTTTGTTTTTTTTTGAGCCAGTCAAATTCTAAATAGATTTTAACGCTCCCTAAAATGTTTTTCAAGATTAAATAAGAGAAATTCAAAGATACCACCATACCAACTGGGAACATTAATAGGCTAGAAATACCTCCCATACTTTTTTTTACATTTTCATATTTTTTCATAAAATAATTTGAATAATTTTTCTCTAATATGTAAATGTGTACACGAGTATGTGGGCATTGATTATGGCATTTAAAAATTCATTCACTCTGAATAATTAAGATACTTTCTTATTAATGATTCCCTTTAAGAGAATCATAATTGTTGTCAATCAATTAAATGATTTAGATTGAAGGCTAATAAAAATATGTCATTTGCCCTGGTCTCTCACCTTATGTAGTGGCACAATTTTAGAATTAGATATGTGGATATCTTTGTGTCACAAAACCCTCTTAAAAGACAGGGATGAATTTTTAGATTTAATGTCTATATATTTTCCCTTCTAGCATGCTTAGAGGCCATGGTGGATTTACCTCTTTCGGGGACTGAATCCTTCTCAATTAACTCACCCTGTTGTTCAAAATGCCAGGGGATGCCAGATTTGGTTTGGGAGTATAAGGGATGTTAAGGGTCTAAATAAAACCCCCAAAAACAAAAACCAAAAAACCTCTAGCTCTAGAATCTCAATATGTGCCACAATTGATCACTGTTTTAGGATCAGGATGACTATATGCAGGTAGTAGTTAACTGTGTTTTATTGGGTGGGAACCTTGGTTTCAGAATATTTGGGATTAGTATGGATAAAACACTTTATTCATCTCT
The DNA here is from genome assembly GCF_023721935.1 of Panthera uncia. Classification (NCBI taxonomy): domain Eukaryota; kingdom Metazoa; phylum Chordata; class Mammalia; order Carnivora; family Felidae; genus Panthera; species Panthera uncia. The sequence continues at coordinate 82,449,341 of NW_026057584.1, forward strand.
TCACTCATGTAATGCTCCTATGCAAATGCAGCGGCCGGTGTCAGGGCCCTTGGTGGTCTTGTTTGCACCCCTGCTTTCACCTTTACAACCACTGGTAGCAATTTCTCTCTGGAGTGAAGAATAATGTACAGCCATATTTTAATCCCAAATGACATCAGAAATCGGCCTTTTCATAAAGTTGGTGTGTTGATTCTTTATTAATGTGGCATAAGAAATGGAACGTATAGAACCTCTTTAGTTTTTTTTTTCCAAATGGAAGATAAATTGTATTTCGAAGGGCCTTCATAGACCAGCTATAAGTGGATAGGACCTAAGTATGGAGGGAAATAAAAGCCAATGGGCACCTGTAGCTGTTTACTTCCTCCCATACAAAGTTCAAAGGTAAGGAAAGTCTTAGGTTACTGTCAACAAAAGTATCATAAAGTATTTTCAGAGGACTTTAAGTTTGCCATGTCTAAATTAACTATTAAATTAAAAATAATTTCTGATAACTTTCTTTTAACTGAAGTTTGTGTAATAAACCTTCAAACCCAATCATTAATAGTACAGTATTAGAGGAGAGAGGATGTGATTCATATGAAACATTCCTTCTGGTTTTTTGAGACAAATATTTTTGCTTGATTTGACTGTGTCAAATATGCGAATTCATGGATGTTCTTGTTATTTTCCAAGTAAGTACTATATGTGATTTTAGATTTTTTTCAGTATTTTATAAATTTCATTCATATTAAAGATTCTTAGCTGTGAAGTTGGCGATGTTATGTGAAATAGTTGACATTTTCTATTGGTAAAGTTAATGTTTTCAGTACCTTGTTTCATGAAAAAAAGTCAATTCTTTCACCAACCACAAGACTTATAGATGTATTTATATATTGAAACGCCAGTGAAAGAGACCAGCTAATGTACATTTATTATCCTCTCTATATAACGTTCAAAGTAGATATTTTCTGAAAATTTTTTAGATTTAAAGACATTTGCTCTCCTAAATTATTTTAGTCCATCTCCAGGGAGTTCTGTTGCCGACTTAGCGGATGTGAGACAATTTACACACTATAAAAATAAGTGAAAGTAATGTGATGTGCCAGATTTCTAGTGGAGTATGAGTAACCATCCTGTTGGCATGGCAAGGAGATTCATAGAAAAACACTCTTTTGTCATTATTGCTGAAAATTAATTGTAATTGAAAGCCTTTATGAGAGAAGAAATCTGGTAGATTTACTTCCTAACTGAAAACAAACAAAAGCTTCCTTCGTCTCTTAGCATACTTCTATATGAAAGATGTGTTTTCTCCCTCTACCACTCATCATTTAATAAATAATTGTGAATCACTCATTGTGGCTAAGTCTCTATGGTGGATAACGGGAGAAATACAAGGAGGGAAGATCTTCAAGGATGTGCAGACTGTAATTGATCATTGTCCAAAGAGTGATGCAAATACCACGAGTGCTGAGGACTTTGGGGGGAAAAAAGATGGTTTCCAAGTAGGATTTAAAGGGAAAGCTTACAGATTCCAGCAAAGGAACCACACATTGAATATAATCAAGTAGGGCAGGCACAGGCAAATGACAAGAAACTGGCAGAGCTGATGTTTCTCCTACTCCTGGCTTGGGCATTTAGCCACATTTGAAGGCGTAAAAATAATTATCCAATTATATTGACACATTTTCTTGCAAAGAGTTGAAATTAACAATAAGTCCATTTAAAATATGGTTTTATATTTAATGTCATGAATGATAAATCTATCCCTCAGTATATTTATGTCTTTTTTTAATATGAAAATATCATCAGTAAAATATTTAAACCTGTTTGTTTCATCTTTATCTCAATATTCAAAAATATATATTTTAGTCTGTGTTTTGTAATGTATGTATATATACATAAAATACATATGTATATATATATATATATATATACATTTTATATATATATATGGGTTAAAATGGTGAGCATAAGCTTTCAAATAACTAAATATTCATATATTGGCTATGTGTGCTCAAAAATATTTTACTGGTAGATGGACATGATCAAAGTAATTTGGTTCCTTTTCTAAAGTAGAAGACATGCTTCTTTCCCCTATGATTAGTCAACTTTCTCTTATCATTCAGCTTATCCAGAAAGCTTTAACTTCTTAATCCCTTTCTAGATCAGAAGTGGACAGAACTGATAGTTGTCTATGTCACCATTCTCTACGAAATCTGAGACATTCTTTTAACCATGACCCCTGAAACCTTCCTGTCTGAAATGTTCATGCTTTTGACTGGCACAGATACCTGTATTTTATGTTTTATTGTTTATTCCTGCTTTTCTATATCCTGAAAAAATTTGTCCACAGACTTACCAATTAATTCTGTAAAATGTTAGAGGATCTCCAAGTCACGCAGCTTTGGGAGCAGTTACAGTTAATCATGAGAACTCATAAACACATGTATATTTTAATACAGATTGAGCTTGATAGTTGTTTGTTGCTTCCTCTTGTACAGCTATGTGACTTTTGAGTAAGAAGACATAATTATAGGGAGAGGGGATCATCATGTGATAGGTTTGGTGGAAACCACTATGCTACCATCTCTTAAATGTGATATTTCATTTAACGGATTGAATGATGTGAGCTAAACAGTGAATATCCCTTTTTACCGTGTACAAGGACGGATTTTAGTGTTCATTTGCTATGAATGTTTGAAAGGACATCTGAATGGCATTTCCGGGAGACTGGAGGCAGAAGAGGCACAGCATCACCTGGGAGCTTGTTAGAAATGCAAAACCTAAAAGAAAAAAAAAGGAAGGAAGGAAGGAAGGAATGTAAAACCTCAGGCCCCAGACCAGACCGGACTTCGTGAATCAGAACCCAGGGCCCAGAAATCTACATTATAACAAGCTTTCAGATAACTCTTATACACATTAAAATTTGAGAATCACTCCTAGGGGGGAAAAAATCATGATTTAGACTGCCACTTCAAAATAGACATGAAGTCTTTTTTAAAATTAGGAAACTATGTCAGAAGGTTCTCATGTGCTGCCATGATCCACTGATGCACTATGAAGCAGGAAATGAGTTAGTCGCATAATATTTCATTGCAATAAAAAAATTACATTTTGATTTCTCAAATTCATGGAGAATAAATCCAAATAAAATTGTATTTTATGGAATTGTATGTGATGAGCAGATAAACTACAAAAATGGATAAAGGTAATCTAGGAAGGAAAGCAGATTAATCCATGCACTAATTATCACAATTACTATGCAATAGTGGGATGAGCAGTAACACTTAACTAAGGCCACTTACGCTTCTGTTTTGCCCTCAAAGAAGAAAACCACATCTCTTATGAGAAAGGTGAAATCTAGATGCTGGATCTATAGGAGGGACAAGAAGGCCTGAGTAATGAGGCAGAAAAAAACAAAAAACAAAAACCAACAAATCAATAGAAATTAAATATTTAAAAAACTATTTTGTTCAGTATTCTCTCTGAAATACAAGCCAAGCTTGTTTACATATGAATCAGTTTTAGCTTGTTAATTGCTGCTTGCCATTCCTGTGTTCCTGTAACAGTTCAATGCCTAGATGATGCTCTACTAAAATAAATAAAATAAACAGCAGTGCTTAACAGCTCACTCATACTGATTCTTTTTACTATGTGTCAATTTGTCACCCTTGGTTGAACAAAGAAAATATGCCATATAGAAACTGATAGCCTCTTTGCCTGAATTACACATGTTTGTGTATAATCATTTATATTTTCAGCAGGGAGTGGCAGAATTTATGCCACTTATTATCCATCGTGTCTAATTCAGATCCTAGCAATTTGAAACCTGTTTATAGTTTCATTTAAGTGAATGTTGCCCAGTGTAGGAAATAAGGCCAGCTACCCTCCCACAGTACCGCTGCCTTAGTGGATCATTCAGAATGGCTTTATATACCTTATTCTATTGTGCTTTGCTTTATTGTACTTCCCAGATACTGTATGTTTTAGAAATTGAAGGTTTGTGGTAACCCTGTGTGGAGCAAGTTGGCGACATTTTTTCAAAACAGTATTTGCTTATTATTATTACTTCATGTCTCCGTGGCACGTGTTGGTAATTCTTGAAATACTTCAAACTTTTTTGTTATTATATTTGTTATCGTTGTTTGTGATCAGTGATTAGGACTCCCTGAAAGCTCAGATGGTGGTTAACATTTTTTAGCAGTAAAGTATTTTTTAATTAGAGTATGTATATTGTTTTTCAGAGATAATGCTATCACCACTTAACAGACTACAGTATAGTATAAATATATCTTTCATATGCACTGAGATACTGAAAAATTCACTTGACTTGCTTTGTTGTGGTATTTGCTCTATTGCAGTGGTTCAAAACAGAACCTGTGGTATCTCTGGAGTATATTCCTTTAGTAGATGGAGATGTGGAGACTTTGGCCCTACCCCAGCTGTATCCTTAACTTCTTGCATAACCTCTCTGGGACTTATTTTTCTAATATTTAAAACCAGGGGGTTGTATTAAATGATTGAAAAATTATAATGATTCTAATAACATAGGCAGTGATTACTTTTTGGGCATAGTTCAGGGAAGCGCTATCCAGGTAGGATGTAGTCTGAAATTAAGCTTAAGGGAAATTCATAATCCAAAATTTACCCACCTATTAAATGAAAATTATTCGGGAACCTAATGTTAAATTATACCCATAAAATTTCTTTTTGAGAGAAAGTGCTATGTTAGTTACCCTATGGTGAGAAACCTTGGAAGCATTGGTAATAATTTTAACACCACTGAAAGCACAGCTCTCTTTCTGTGCCCTACTGGTCTCTTCAGTTGTGTGCTTGCTGATATCATCATCAAGGTTGTACTTGAGCTACGTTTAAAGCATTATCAATGGGAATTCTATAGTGCAATAGGAAACTGCCATATATAACTTAATATCTTTTTTTTCTGAGTATAGTTGACATATGATGTTACATTAGTTTCAGGTATACAACGTACAGTAACTCTATATCTTATTCTGTGCTCACCACAAGTGTAGGTACCATCTGTTACCATGCAATGCTACTGCAATACCACTGATTATATTCCCTGTGTGGTACCTTTTATTCCTATGCTTTTGCTCATTCTGTAACTGGAAACCGGCATCCCCCAGTCCCCTTCACCTGTTTTGCCCCCCCCCCCACTCACTTCCTGTCTGGCAGCTATCAGTTCTCTGTATTTATAGATATGATTCTGCTTTGTGTTTGTTGTTTATTCATTTGTTTTTTAGATTCTACATATAACTGAAATTATATGGTATTTGCCTTTCTATGTCTGACTTATTTCATTTAGCATAATACCTTATAGGTCCATTCATGTTGTTGCAAATGGCAAGATCTTATGGGCCGTAAGTGGGCTGAGTAATATCCCATTATATATATATATATGTATATATATATATATACACATATATATATACACACACATATATATACATATATATACATATATATACACACACACATTATATGTACATATAAATATACACACATACATATATACATACACATTACATCTTCTTTGTCTACTCATCTATCAATGGACAATTGGGCTGCTTCTGTATCTTGGCTATTGTAAATGATGCTGCACTAAACATAGGGGTGCTATGTCATTTTAAGTTAGTGTTTTCATTTTTGGGGAGTAAATACTCAGTAATGGAATTATTGGATTCATACATTTATTTCTGTCTTTTAATCTTTAGATTTTGAGTATCTTTTCAGCAGAAAACCATAACTTGTCTCACTTGATTAATGGCCTTATAACATTTATATTTAAATAGTTATTTCAGTATTTAAGAAATGGAAAATATGTCCACAACCAAGATTGGACAAGTCCTTTCTAAGGGTCACCTTATGTGCATGGACAACAGAAAATTTTTCCTAAGACCTCTAATGGAAAAAATTTTTTTTTTCTTTTTCCAGTAAATCTATTGCTTGTTTGTTTGCTTGCTCACTTGCTTTATCTATCTATCTATCTATCTATCTATCTATCTATGTTTATTTTGTTTTGAGAGAGAGAGAGAGTGCACATGCAGGGGAGGGGCAGAGAGAGAGGGAGAGAGAGAATCCCAGGGAGGTTCCACACTGTCAGTGCAGAGCCCGACATGGGGCTCAATCTCAGGAACAGTGAGATCATGACCTGAACCAAAGCCAGGAGTTGGACACTTAAATGACTGAGCCACCGAGGTGCCCCAAATATATTGTTTTAAATCATGGATTTGGAGATTTATTCCCTATTCTGAGTTTGAGCAACAATCTCTACAGGTGAAATTGAATGTGTTTGTTTTATGTTTTTGCTCTTGGGGCACACACATACACCCATTTTCTTCTCCAGAATAGGTGAGGTTTACTTTGTTTTCAGCTTTCAGCTTTACAAGCAGCATTAATCGGTTTACCAAGAATTTAAGTTCTTGGGAGTCAGGAGAGCACAGTTGTAAATCCATGTAGTATAACTTACTTTAGAAAAGTGATGGATGTAATACTCATCATCTTTGACACTCAGTTTCCTTATCTGTAATACACAAAAACTGCCTACATTAAAGGCTTATGTAAAAATCGCATTCTATGTTGTGCATAGTTCTTTCCATAATGTCAAGAATGTATTGAACACTTGAATAAGGGATCTAATTTTATTATAGCTGAAGAACAGATAGAACTTAGACTGAGGAGTTTAGGCTTTTACAGACTGAGGAGTTGAGGATATTGTATACTAAGGAAATAGCAACTGAAGAGTCCAGGTCTAAGAGATCATAGCGTATGACAGAGAAGTATATGCAAGAGTGAGAGCGGATTGGTCAGAAATAAGTGCGTAGAAATAACCTGGGCCAGTTCCCGAAGGGCTCTCTGTACCAGAATAAGGAATTTTGTATTTTAATATATGGGCAATAAACAACAATTGACATGTTTTAGGCAGTTGAATGACTGACTTGATTTATCTTTGGAAGGCTTATTCCATTGTCTTTGATCCCCTGTTTTGTTCCTGTTGTTGTCACTACCCATCTGGTTTTGTACCCCTTTACTTTTTCCTCATATACTGCTTCCACACTTTATTCATTTGTTTCCTTGAGTTTGCTTTCCTCCTTTTGATCCTCACTTGTCTGCAAGAGCTCCGCTTTTACTCATTTCTTGGCTTTTTCTTCCACAGGTTATCAGACTAGAATTCTGGTCGTTGAGTGTCTAAGCCAATGCCTTCTGCCTGCCTGCACCCTATCTGTGTATCACAGCTGGCATGGAAGTAGACAAAAAGCAGCAGTCCTGTTTCCCTGAATTTCCTTTGGCTTTTGCCACTTAAGATCAGCTCTCTTACCTTAGTATAATATTATGGGTTCATCCGAATCCTCTTTGTAAACTCATCTAAATCTTGTCCTTTGATGTCACACAGATTTAAATTTTAATGTCAGTAGTAACTCTTCCTAATTGAGTTGATTTGGGCAAGTTGCAGAATTTCTGACCCTCCGTTTCCTCGTCTATTAAATGGGGTTGTTGTGTGATTGTTGTGTTGTTAAAGTGGTCAAATTTATGGCAACTGCTGATTTGGTAAGCCAGTGTCTAGCCATGGCACAGCCAGCTTTTTCTTGCTAGTAGTATGAAGACCCCTGATCATCCATGGCCCCTCCCCAGCCTATGGTACAGATAGGTCCTGTGGCCTAGTTCCTGAATTCTTGAACTTCTCACTCTGTACTGGTTGCATTCTCTACTGAGTTCTGACCATTCACCTAAGAGAAAAAGGAGTCATTGAGGACAGGGCCACTCTATCCTTTTCTTTGTTTCTTTGTTTCTTTCTTTCTTTCTTCCTAAAAAAATTTTTTAACATTTTTATTTTTGAGAGCGAGACAGAGTACGAGTGGGGGAGGGGCAGAGAGAGGGAGACACAGAATCAGAAGCAGGCTCCAGGCTCCGAGCTGTCAGCACAGAGCCCGACGCGGGGCTTGAACTCACAGACCACACACCGCACACTGCGAGATCATGACCTGAGCCGAAGTCGGACACTTAACTGACTGAGCCACTCAGGGGCCCCCCACTCTATCCTTTTCTTGTGCATTTCCTTTGCATTGAATGTTTGTTAGTTTGATGGTGGAGGCACTTTAAGCTAAATCTGAATAATTATTTTTCCTGCCTTTTGGATATAGACTAGCCTTTGGTTGACTAGCCCCATCAAATGTGGTAACATGACTTTGATAAGATTAATTTTTCTATTCAACTTGAGGTGTATAAGAAATATTACATGTCTTCTTTTTAACTAAATTCAAATGAAATATGACTGTGCTTTCATCCTGCTAGGTGTGCAGCTAATTCAGTCATTAGGATGTTGGTTCTTTTCCTCTTCTGAAGCAATTCCCAGGAGTTTTGGTGGAACGTGACACTATGGTAAAGCCTCCTGATTTCCATAGACACTGGTCATCACTAATATTTCCATTTTCTGGACTTCCAGAGCCCCTGAAGTTGATCGATTCTGCTTTTATATCAAGTGCATTTACGGGATTCTTGGACAGGGCCTCGGAGCACAGGCCAGCCTTACAATGTGTAACACCTAATCATGTTTCTCTTAAGTTCTCTCTCTCTTCAGGCATATCAGGGGTTGAGTTTCAGAGCCATAATTCTTATCTTCCTTCTGCTTCCAGAAAGACTCTCTTCTCTTCCTCTGATCTTGAGTACCTCTTCAGGGCACCCACCTTTTCCCTTGGATATGATTTAGGGTGATCTTCATTCTGAAGACCTTAAAAAGCAAAACCCCGGAAAAGAATATTGTTTTCAGATATCTCTGCTCTGGGACTTTTCCACACAAATTTCTCTTCTGGGCAAAGAAATTGGAAAGTTTTGATTGCTACTTTGCTAGTAAAGGAGATCAGGAAGGTACATATTAATTAATTTAGAAAAAAAACACAAATATCTCAATAAATTTCCCACCACGTGTTTTGTAGCATTTGGAACATATCATTAATCCAAGGAGTTTCCTTCTTCCTATTCCCTTTTGCTCATTTTCCTTTTCCCCAAAACTGACGCACTGATTAGTTTAAAGAAAAAAGGGCCTAATCTTAACTAATGCCAATACTGACTGAGTAAAATAATTTGAAATATTAAGGTGATGTTGAGATTGCTCCCCTCTGTCTTCATTGTCACTGATCCCACTTGACTTCCAGACCTTTCTACGTGCAATGTTCCAGTGTAATGAGAAGGCTGAAGATGTTTTTTCAGTGTTTATTAAAAGCTTTTATTCCTCACCCCACCCTCTTCCCCTTGTCAGATCATCCAGTTTCCCACATCTGGGCAAGCTGCTAAGAAAGCCTCGATGCCTTGTCTCATTTCCTTTCTCTCGCAAACCATTTTGGATGGACCTGCTTGAGAGGTTTGCCTTTCTCTTCCCAGAATCCCCAATCATGTGACCATGCAGATGTGTGACCATGCAGATGTGACCTCATCAGTTTTGACTTAAGAACCAAATTTTGGGTGAGGTTTTATTTACCTCTGCAGGTAACCGTAACAGACAGAAGAGTTTTCTCTTTTAAAAAAGTTTTCTCTTTTAAAAAGAGAGCCACCTTATTGAATTTAAATTGCAAGATGTTCTTGGAATTTAAAGCACACAATAGTTGTGAATCCAAAACAAGCTTTATTTGCATGTCCAGTGCTGCTTGATTGTAAGGTTCCGGTATGTTGGCAATTTTAGAATTTATATCTTGACCTCTAGACTATGAAAGAGCATTAGACAATATAAAGATGGGTTTTCTACCCCAATCTGAATTCCAGTCAGTAAATGGAATGAAGAGTTTTAGAAATAAAAGACACCACATTGGCTTGGTTCTGGAGGTCATATCCCAGGGGGATTTAATAATCCATTGACACAAAGTGGGGCTTCTGCCTCACTTTCCTAGGTGGAGTCAAAGGAGGCTGCAAGGCTCTTAGAGAAGCCTCATCTAGTATGGCCATGGAACAGCATGGTGCCTGGCTCTGCAACTCTTATATATGTAGTATAGAGAAACAGCTGGCCAGGGAAGATAGATGAGAAGTGAGTAGGCAGCAAAAGCTGAGGAAGTTGAAGGGACAGAGAGATCTCGGAGGAGTCCAAGGAAGTAGAGTGGAGCCAACCTCATAATAGAGACTATATCCAAGGCCTTAGATACCAGAGAATATAGGAGTGCATAGTTTTCAAAGACCAGGTACATTCATACATCCAACTGTATAACCATATCCCCACTTGGGTGTTAACAGACATCTTGAATTTAACATATACTAATTCTTGATCTTTCTCTTACATTAGTTGACTTTTGCTGTAGTAATGCTCCATAATGGCATTAAGCCCTAAATATTAGTGGTTTACAATAATAAATATTTATTTTCTTTACCCCAGATCTTCAGATTGGCTGTGGTGGCTCTGCTCCAGGCTGTGAGTCAAGTTTAGGTTCATTTTGCATGTTTTCTCAGTGTAAAAACTAAGCTGAAGAGACCGCTCCTAACTTGAGCATGCTGTCCTTATAAGGGAGGGCAAAAGTACAAGCAAGATAGAAGGAATTTGTAAAGCCTCCATGTGGAACTAACACGCGGTGACTTTTGTCCATGTCATTGGAGAGAGGAAAAATCAAAAGCTTTAAAAAAAATTAATCATAAAAAATTAAATGTGTATAGTAGAAAATCTGGCATCAACAGGAACATCTCACAGTCCACTGATGATACTATGATAACATGTATTTATAGTAATCGAGATTATACTACTTATGCAGTTTTGCTTTTGTTTTTAGACTTTATTGTAAAATGTTATAAAAAAAGTTATATAACATGTTAAACACAGAATAGTATTTCATTGTATATGTGAACTATAGTTTTCTTAACTATATACCTACTAAGGGACATTAAAACTACATCTAATTATTTAATTAAATTTTGCTGCAGTAAGCATCTTCAGGTATGAACCTATAAATCATAAATCTATAGTACAATTAACCAGTTTCAACAACCAATGCATTTGAAAGTAATTTCACTAGGTTAGATCATATGAAACTATTGATATTTGATATTCATTGACCTTAAATATAGCAATGTAATAATCTAAATAAATTAATGAATAAGGCTTCAGTAAATCTAAGTAAAATCTACTTCTTAATCTCCTTATGCCTTAATTTATCCTCTTTAATTAAATCTCTTTGCTTAAGAGAATATCTTCTAATACCTATTAGAAGTTGAAATCAATTTCTTATTTCTGTTTGCTTTTCCATTTTGTTTAATTACTGATATTCAACCACAAATTTTTATTAAACAAGTTTTATTATACCTAAACATGGTCTTACCTACATTATTTTGCCTACAGTTGGAAAGAGTGAAGGGTCTTTAGAAATATAACCAGTTTGTCACCTTAAGGAAAATTGGCACTTAAAATATTGATAAAATTCGGCAATTTTTGAACATTTACATGTGGGATCAATTTTTTAAAGATCATGACCAAAATAGATAAGCAGTGCTAATGTGTTTCTTACCTCTGTTTAATTTCAATGCCCTAAGTTGATTAAGCTGGTTATCCTTAGATGTCATTGTAGCATACAAAATACACACTTATTTATACAGATACTTTGTTTTATTACTATAAGCATTAATGTCATATTTTTATTTCATTGCTTTGTTTTAATGTAGTAGCAAGATGGAAAACATGCAATTTATAATTTACTCATATTATCAGAATTAATTTTGACTTAAATTGAGGAAAAATAACTATGTATTTACTTAAGAGATATAGCTATGTCAATTTTTAGAATATACCTCTTGATAAAAGTAAGTACATATCGATTATTCAGTTATTATTTATTTACATACCATGCTTTACTTATTCCTTGAAAAGTTTTATAAGAAGCAAACTTGCCTAACACATATTTTACTTTGTGGATTGTTACTGAGTTTTATTGATAACTGAGGAATGTAGCTTACTCTTAAACTAGAAAGATTTTAAGGTAGAAAAAATCTCAAGGCCTACATTATAAATATCTATAGACAATGAAAATAGCATAAATTCAAAGATACCACTTACATTCAGTTTTTGTGGCAGCTTTTTGGGTGAGATCTTTAACAAAATATAAATACATAAGAAGGTTTTGATCATTTTATTGTCAAACATATAATTTAAAATGGTAGGCTGGCCTATTAGTACCATTACCAATATTTGTGTAGTACTTTATAGCTTTGGAAATACTTCATCATTTGACTTTTTATGTGATCCTAGAAATGCTGTGAATCTTCCTACACATGAGTTTTAGAATAAAGGGACCTCAGATACCCTTGTGTCCAATAGCCTAATTTCACGCCAGAGGAAACTGAGTTTCAGCATTTTGACACTGTGCCTATGATTGTGGGAGGTTTAAACTTCCTGATACATCTTCTCAACTGCTTTCCATAGTGTATCTCACTAGTGGGACCACGTGACAGGAAAGTGGAAATGTTAGTAGGGCTACAAGATAAAATACAGGACATAAGTTAAATTTGAGTTTCAGTAAACAATGATTTTTTTTAGTATAAATGTGTCTCATATAATACTTGGGATGTATTTGAAATTATTTGAAATTCACAATGAACTAGATGTTTTGTATTTTTATTTGCTAAGTATTATGATCCTAAGAACTATTTTTCTTGATAAATGTTGGAAAATAGGCTATGCTTGACACAGTGAAATGTTTCTGTTCTAAAACTTCAGACAACATAAGGTTGCTTCAGATCTAACTTCAGACAAAGGTTGCTTCAGATCTAGTATCCAATCCATTAGATGAGCCAACTTTTAATTAAAAAAAAAAAAGGTACATTTGTAAAAGGAATGACCTGTTAATTTGGAAGTAGCACTCTTGCTGTATAAAGAAATAATAAACACAATTTGAAATACTCTTGCTAACACATCCAAATGGGGTAGTCAGAAATGGAATAAAAAATAAAGCACAAAGGTGCTAATCTTCCCCATTGGTAGCTCTGATAAAATCGTGATGGGAAATTACAATTTATTCTGTGCTCAGTATATCCCAGTCACAAAATCTTGATAAGAGCATTATGATTCTAATTTCAGAGATGAGAAAGCAGAGGTGTCTAGAAATGAAATAACTTTCCATTTCGTCCACTAACTGGTGGATTTATGTTTACAAACTGAATCTGTTTGGATTCAAAAGCTTATGGTCTTTCTCCTCCATTATACTGTTCAATGAGAAATAAATGTAAAAAGGTTGCCTTGTCCACATGTACCCACTTGTAAGTCCAGACTCCCATACTCTGATACCATCTTAGCTAACAGCACGGTGGTTGTATTCAGTCACCTGTCCCTCAAGAAAGGCCCTTATCCTAAACCCCAGATGGCTTATTCAGGTAGTTTGAACCAACTGTAGTCATTGTTCCTTTCCCATAATTGGCAGAAGTGGCTTGAACTTTTGAGTGTATTTCAGAATCACCTGGAAGGCTTATTTGTGCACAGATGGTTGGGCCACACCTCCAGAGTTTCTGGTTAGAGAATTTCATGTTTCTTACAAGTTGCTCCTGATGCAGATGATGCTGATCAGAACTACACTTGAAAACAGTGTTAGGCATACTGTGCAGCTTGTTGTGGCCAATGACATGAGGGAAAGCCTTTGGGAAGGGTTTTCTCATTCTTAAAAGACAATATGTTGCCTTATTATTTGAAATCATTTGCAACATGCTCTTCTGTTACTTGCAACCAAAGTCATCCTAAGTGGTACAGAAGAGTTAGAAGTTACTGTCTCCATTATTTGTAAATTTCAATTACTCATGGTAGGCAAATTAATAGATCGTGTTGTATTAGCACTTATATTTGTAAACTTTTATTTCTATTTACTTTATTAGAGGTAGTCATTACATTGAAGCACTATCATAAAAGTGCCTATTACACGTATTAGTAGAAACAGTCATAATCAATAGAATTTATGACTTTGTTACAACAAAAGTATACCAGTAGGTTGTGCAGTACATTGGACACCTGTTCTGAGATGTGTATTTCTAGACCTAGTCTTTTTGTGTGCTGTTAAAGGGTTTTGGCACTAGATGGCATGTGTATAACAATTTGTAGCTAAGCATATTGCCAACCATGGGTCTTGAGGCATTCTTTGTAGGCATTTGAAAACATAACATTCAGGATAGTTGTTTTAAGATTATTTTAATGAAAATATTCATTATTATCACATGCCTGTCATAACCCATCCTTAAAATACATTAAATGTGGTGATGACATTTCAAACAGGAATCAACATAAACCTCAACACACAGTAATGCTAGTCACTTTAGCTGAATAAAGGCTTGGCTTCAGATGTTAACAGCTCTTGTTCCTCGTTTAGTTTCTGTGTAAGAAGTACTGACAAGTGCTGCTCTCTCTGACTCTGCTAACAGCAGTGTCAAGGTTTGCTTTGTGGTTCACTAGAGAGACACAAGGTTTTTTTTCTTTTCTTTTTTTTTTTTTTTTTTTTTTTTTTTTTTCAGTAACTAGCATTCCATTTTAAAAGAGTCTGTTCGCCTATGCTTACTTGATACAATGGAACTATTTTGTCTTTGATCATTCAGCCTCCAAAACAAACCCTATTCAAACTAAACTCAGTGGACAAGTACACGGCATCCTTTTAGGCTACTTGTCCCATCATTATTTTCTATCCAATTGAAGTTACCTCTGTTACCTTGGTAACCAAACTAGAACTCTCTGCCAACAAATGTCACCTCTCCCTGTATTCCTTAGGATGTTTGCATTCTGTAGCTTCTCTATCAGGTTCTCAAACCACATTTTTATACACTCAGGGCCTCGTCAGTTGAACTCAAATTATGCATCCCCCATCTTCCACTTTAAAAAGAAAATGATATCTCTCTTTTGAGTAACTTAACCTTGTGTTAAATTAGTATTTTTATATTATTAAAGGGGCCTTTCTTTTTTTCTTTTATAAATATTTAGTGAATGCTATGTGCCAGGTACTATTTAAATACTTTTCAAATATTAACTCATTTAATCATCACAACAAGCCTATGAAGTAATATTATTACTTCCAGTTTACAAATGAGGTAAATGAAGAACAGATACATTAAGCAGCTTGTTAAAGTTCACACAGATAGTGATAGAGACAAGATGTGAGCCCAAACAGATTAGTTTCAAATATCTGAGCCCTTATCAATCTGCTATAAATAGCAACTAGAAGTCCCCAAATCAGTGTTGTTAGGAAAACAATTTATAGATTAATAGTCTTTTGACTAATGTTAACCACAAAAGCCAATGTTAGATCATTTGAATCTATTCTGTTCCTGGAAAGTGGTGAATCTTATATTTTTTTTAAATAGGAAAACAATTTATTCTCAGACCATCACAAAACTTTAAGCAATTTCCCAAATGTCACTCAAAAATACTAAAACACATATATAATATCTGCCAAGGATTTCTGCAGAATATATAAAGTATGAAAAACCACCAATTACCTAATTATGTGTCATTTAACAGACTCATAAGTGGATCTGTGTGCAGTATGCAATAATACTCTAAAATATTGGCTATGAATTGTTTTTCTTTTTTCTTTTTTTTTTTTTTTTTTTAATGAGACAGGGAGAGACAGAGCATGAACGGGGGAGGGTCAGAGAGAGAAGGAGACACAGAATCTGAAACAGGCTCCAGGCTCTGAGCAGTAAGCACAGAGCCCGACGCGGGGCTCGAACTCACGAACAGTGAGATCGTGACCTGAGCTGAAGTCGGACGCTTAACCGACTGAGCCACCCAGGCGCCCCATGAATTGTTTTTCTTCTACATGGAAATGAATGAAGTATGATATAAAAATGCGTATGTTAAAGATACATAATGATTTCAAATAACTTAGCAAAATAAATAAGCAATTAGGATTAGTTACTTCCTGATTGAAGAATTGCCTGAATGACGTTTGATACAAGGAAAAAAGTCATCCTTATCCTTAATATGTGGGAAAGATAATACTACATCCTAACAACACAAACACAGACATGATCTTATCAAAAGAATGGCTAAGGTACTATTGGCCACTAAACATTCTCTCCCCTGGTCTCCTGTGTGACTTGAATGTTTTTCTAGTGCATCCATGCACATTCAATGTAACGTGTTTTCAATTGTGATAGTAAATTTCAGGATTACTTTTTTTTTCAATTCATCAGGATGAATATTTGTGTGTTGGAATTTCAGATAGTTTTAGATGCTTGTATTAACTTCAAACTGCTGGAACATGAATTATAAGTGACTCCTTTGACTTGAAAACTAAGTAACTGAATCCTGACATAAAAATTTTGATAAATAGAGCAAGCTGTTGGTACACAGACTTTTGATGTTATTTCTATACATTTTAGAATGGAGGATGCCAACTCCTTTCTTACATTCAAAAGACAAATACCTTTGATCAAAGTTCATTTGTATATTTTGAGATGATGCATTCTGCCAGTCATTGAATTGATGTTAAATCAAGTGGAAGAATAGGCATTCTGTGGTAGTTTGAACTGATTACATCAAAAGTCCAGGTTTTTGTTTGTTTGGGTTTTCTTTCTTTCTTTTTTTGGCTTTTGGTGTTGTATTTTGTAGTGTGTGTGTGTGTGTGTGTGTGTGTGTGTGTGTGTGTGATGAGTAATACCTCTCAAACAGTTTAGCTTAGTTTAGATATATAGATAGATTCTTTAATGCAATGGAAGTACAACATAACAGAATGCCTTTCAATTAAACGAGCACTCCCCTGGCTTACCTCTGGGTTGATTTCCAGGAAGGATGGATATTGCTAATTCTCTTGGGCTGTCTCAGTTGAATTCCCTTTTGATGATCCACAGTTTTCCTCAGGAGGCAGTGAAGTTATTTGGCCATCCTAGGAACGGGCTGTGACCTTACTAATATGACCTTAGGTTCTTTAATGTTATTCTTAAACGTATGGTGGGTTTGGAGACTAACAAGTATTGAGTAAATATAATATATTATAAAATTGCCTAATTTAAATTTAGTAATTCTAAGAAGTACATATTTTATCTAGATTTTATGAATGATGAAACTGGGAGTCAAGTTTTAAACCCAAGGCCACATGACAAATAAGCTTATGAATCAGATTGATTCCATACCTGGCTCCAAAATGTGTAAAAGTCTTTTAGCAAGTTCCACGTTGTTTTTCAAATCCTGCAAGTAGGTTGGGGAAATCTCTAGGATTTTCATGTAAGAAAATCCAATGAGTTCCTCTAGGTCAACCATACATCTTAGAGAAGGAACAACTATAGTCTTAGAGGATATTTCTTAATCTACTCTTACTACATAGGTGCAACCATATTAAAATAAACAAGGAATAAAGTTAAAGCCTTTAAAATGGCAATAATGTTGGTAAAGGAGGAAAACATGGGAGAGAGTTTATAGAACACATACGTGAAAGACTGTATATTTATGAAATGATAGGATGACCTTGCTTTTAAAATTCTCAGGTCTTTTATTAGCATCAGTTTGCTGTGCTACCTCCTTGACCTTCTCCTAAGATTCTGGCAACACAAGACAAATACAGCATGGCATATTGACCCTGTGTATTCTGCCGTTCTATTAAAAGCTTAGATTTAAATGTGATTTTAAATCTTAGCTGGAAGAGATCCAATGCAGCCCTTTCATTTTGCATATAAAGACTAAAGCTCAAAACGATGGATGGTATGACCTAGTCTAGAACATGCTCATAACTTGTTTCAGGGCAGGACTAGACTTCTAGCCTCCACACGCTAAATCCAGTCTTCCTCCTCAATGAAGAGGGGCTTTTTACTCCACTGAAGATTCACCATGCCACTCTTCTTCAGAGAGGTTGTTGAAACCTTTCACACCAGAGTCTGTAAGTTTGCATATCAAACTGCCTTTCCAAAACTGAGCCTTGATCCTTAATCCAATAAAATCCCGTTCTTGCTGCTGTGTGAAATACTACATAGATGATTTCCAGTTGGGAGCTACATCAGGTGTTGTGTTTTTTTTGTCATTATTTATTTGTTATGCTATTTAATTTAATTTATTATTATTATTATTTTTTTTTTGTTAGAGCATGAGTGGTAGAGGGAGAGAGAGAGAATCTTCAGTGGGCTCTGCACTGGGCGTGGAGGGCTGCATATCACAACCTTGAGATCATGACCTGAGCCAAAATCAAGAGTCAGTCACTGAACCGACAGAGCCACCCAGGAGCCTCTGTTTTGTTTTTGTTTTTGTTTTATATCTTTTAAAAGATAAAAACATTTAACTTCTCTTGGGTTCAGCAGGCTTTTAGGTACTTATTAAAATTTCTCCTATATTTCAAATAAATAATAGACTTATATTTGGCAAAAAGAAAGAATGATTTCATCAAATTTGTATGAGAATAGTCTTATGCCTGCAGTAAGTGTACATGCACACTCAACCTCTTGTAGGAAGGGCCGTTTGTGGAGCCTGAGATAACTTATGGGTGCAGCCATGAGAGCTGTGTGCCTTTGGAGGGTTGATGCTCACTTAGGTTATTGATGGTATTTTATTGTATTGATCAGAAAACACAATTTAGCTGTTTCAAGTGCCCTGTGGTACTTTCCAGATTGGTATAAACTCTTTCTCTTCTGATTTCTCTTGTCATTATCAATCATTTTTCCCTTTTGAGGCAGGCACAACACTTTCATGGTTTGATCTCATGCCCATGCTTTTTAGTTTAGACATATTACCCTAGGCTAGGAATGTTTCATCTTTTTAATGATCATCCTGATCTTTATTAGAGTGAAAGTACATATTCCTAAATGCTCTGCTGTGTTTTACTGGAACAACAATGTGTTCTAAAGAAGAGACTCCTGAAGTCACCAAAAAGGGGTTCTATCTATTGGTGCTAATGATTAAAATTAGCTGATTTCATCCAATTTGTTATTGGTGATAGTAGAAATTTGTCAGTCTTCTCAGTTAAAGAGGTTCCAGATAACTTACCATACTTTTTCTTAGAATTTATCTCAAGGAGTATTTTGCCTATGAAAACATCAGAGAGTGTTTTGATTAAAGAGGGAAGAAAAGCCTGTGGGGTTTATAATATATCCATTGGATAGGACCGTAACTATTCATTCAGAGCTCTTATCTGTGCCTGAAATGGAAGATTTAAAGAATCTGATGCCTTGGACTTGGTTCTCTCCCTCCCTCTCTCATCACTTTTCCTTTTATTTTTTTTTCTTTTCCTACTTCATCTCCTTTTATTCTTACTTCCTCTCCACTTCCTCTCAGCGAGGTAGTTTGAGCCTCAGCAGGTGTCAGTGAAGTTTATTTTGAATATGTTTTCTTCTGTAAATCATGATGAGCTTATATTATACAGCTAAAAAGGGTTTTAAGAGGCAGTTTGGTGAATATTTCTAAAACAACCATTAGAGGCACCTGGGATGCCCTTTGCCTAAGGAGCTCTGGCAGGGGTTTTCTGCAGACCCTTTCAGTAATTTTTCCAGATGTTGGATAACTCTGAGTGTAATTCATTTGCTAAATACCTATTGAGCAGAGATTATACCTTTTGCCTAACAGAGGTCCTCATGGGCTAATTTTAAACATAATTTTTCACATTTAGTTTTCAATGAAGATAGAGACAAGACATCAATGACCTTGTAATCATACTTCAGTTACGTGTGAGACTTAACAAAATTTCATCAAACTTTATTCTAAATAATCTTGAATTTCTTTTATGCTAGCATCACAGGTTTGTCTCTTTTATTTCTGTTTAATTCCTAGCCTGTTTTTGGTTCTTCCTCAAAATTTTTGTTGCCTGATGAGATTCTGGACTTTTATAATAAAAGTTGGGATAGATTGGCTGAATTAGCAACCACCATCTTATTTGAAAGAGAAATTACATTTTAAGGAGAGAAGGATAAAAAATTTATTCTGCCATGTAAATGCATGAAAAAGGAAAGGGATTTGTTAGGAATAGCTTCTCAGCATTGGGTTATGAGTTATTAGGAGGAGTTAGTATGAATTTTGGCATTTTGGCTTGCTGTTCTCTCCTAGAAGATGAAACGACAGGTCTCTTAAGGATCATGATTCCTTAATGCCAATGAAGACCTATACTTCAGGAGTTACTAATCATTGCATGGCCAGTGACTCTAATAGTGAAACAGTTAGCTTTTTGGCTTTCTCCCATGGGGTAGTTATTAAGTTCTAACTGTGTTTCTCATATTTCACATAAAGTAGAACATCTAATAGAAATTTCTTTTTTTGTGTGTGATGATGATTATTTTAATGAATTTTTAAATTTTAATTCCAATATAATTAACTTACAGTGTTATATTAGTTTCAGGAATATAGTATAGTGATTCAGCAATTCTCTTATGCTCATCACAATAAGTGTACTCTTAATCCCCTTCACCTATTTCACCCATCTCCCCACCCTCTTTTCCTCTGCATATGCTTTATTTTAAAAGTTTCTTGTTTTCTTTTTTTTAAATTTTATTTTTTATTTTTTAAAATTTACATCCAAATAAGTTAGCATATAATGAAACAATGATTTCAGGAGTAGATAGACATTTTTTACTTGAAGCTACTTCAGAGTACTTGGTTCTAAAAGATATATATAAAACATTCCATCCAAGAAAAATAGAATACACATTTTCTTCAAGTACACACAGAAGATTCCCCTGGTTAAATCACATAAAAAGAGATGAAGGAAAGAGATGGCCATCTCCCCAGTAAGCTACTCTGGAAGAAGGAAGTTGGCAAAATAGCATGTTGTATTCCTGAATATTTATGACTTAAGCATCAAGACTTATTGAATAATTTGACATGACTCTTTGCTTAAGAAGAACATTAACCACTTTGATTTATATATATTTTTTTCTATGAGTAGAGGAGAAGCAGAAGAAATACTATAAACTCAGTAGAAATAAAAAATTGTACATGTAGTCTGAGCCAAATTATTTTGTTTTGTAGTCTAAAACCACCAGGTCATTGTGACTGGCACCATTTATATTCAACTCCAGGCTTATTATAATTACACAGGAAATCTAAAATTAAGAACAAATTCACCAATGTGTTATAAATCTATTAAGAATCTCATCACAAGACTTGCATATTAAAAAATTTTGAAAATAATAAAGCCAAGAGATTGCTTAGAATTCAACCTCCCTATTTACAAGAAACCTAAAATCTCATGTAGTTAAAAAAAAAGGTGTTCTAAAAAGTATATTTTCCAGTCAGAATTCTGGAATAGCCCTGATATTAGAGGTAGCATGCATTAAAAGTAGAAGTAAACAGTGAGAAAGCTAGAGGATGAATTGAAGAGATGTGGAAAAACTATGCCAATTTCCTTTCTCAGTTATACTTGTGGTGATTACCATCAATCCAGCTCATTTAAAGAGAATGAGCTTCTGTGGAAATTGCCAGTGATGCGTTGGGGCTGTAGAAAGAGAAGAGATATTGCTACAAGAAATTATACCTGCACTTCAGGAGTAGGAGCTCTTTATCCACCTACTAAATCTCTTGAATTCAAATTTCTTTCTAAGGTCTGCACCATGGGGATTTTGATTTGGATTAAAGAAGTCCAGGCCAGCTGCCAGTATACTAGTCAACCTACACCAGTGGTTCTCAGCTCTTTGTGCATATTTGAATCATTTGGAAAGAATTTAAAAATATGGATGCCTGGACCCCATTCACAGATATTCTGATTTAATTAGCCTGGAGTGAGGCCCAAACATTAGTATTTTAAAAAGCTTTCCAAGTAACAGAAAGAGTACTGGTTGTTGTCATGGCAGAGTAACAGACTAAACCTCCTGCCAATAGCAATTATTAAAGCTGGACAAAATATAAAAGGCGAGAGTATTTGAAGGCACTCGAGAACTAAAGTAGGGAGGCATAAACCAGAAAGGATATGATCCCTGAAAGAAGCAAAAAATTCAAGGTGTGTTTATTATATACCAAGTTTTTCCCCTGAGGGCATGCCTCAGATCCTCATAATGCATTAAGAATTGGTTACAGTACTGAGAATGGTATTGCTTCAGTCCTGGGGAAAATTAACCCAAAGGCTATTCTGGTCCTGCATAAGTAAGGAGAAAAATAGGATGCAAATATATTAAATTGTTTCAAAGTAACTTCATTACTTACCAGAATAAAGTCTAAGAATATTTATAGTAATTTTCAAAACGAGAAGCTAACACAGTGCTATAGATTGAATGTTTGTGTCCCCTGAAAATTCATTGTTAAAACTAATCCTCAGTGTGATGGCATTAGGAGGTGAGGCCTTTGGGAAGTGATTGGAATTAGGACTCTTATAATAAAGAGACCCCAGAGAGCTCCCTCACCCCGTCTACCATGTGAGGATACAGGCAGAAGATGGCTATCTATGAACCAGGAAGTGGGTCCACACGAGACATCAAATCTGTTAGTGTCTTGATCTTGGACTTCCCAGCCTCCAGAACTATGAGAAATAACTGTTTGTTGTTTAAACTACCAAGTGTTTGGTATTTTTATTATGGCAGCCCAAGCAGACTAAGACACATTTTCTCACATTCACAGAAAACTATTAGCATGGAAATAAATAGAAAAATATAATCCATAATGACGATTTGATTTTTAATGAGCTGAAACTGACTCAGAAATGACACAGATTATCAAATTAGCAGATGAGGGCATTAAAAGAGTTACTATGATTATATTTTACATGTTTAAGAAGCTAGAGACTGAATATGTAGAGATATGCAGAATAGTTTTTTAAAAGACCAAAATAGACTTCTACAGATGAAAACTACAGGAGCACCTGGGTAGCTCATTTGGTTCATATGACTCTTGATCTTGGTTTTTCTCCAACCAAAAGACAGGGGTCTCACCAAAAATCTTATTTCTCATCTTTAGGAAAAGGCCTCTCCATTGAAGCATGTTTGGCATTTTTCTCTCAGGAGAAGACAAACAACTCACTGTCATTTCAAAATTCTTGGCTCTCTCTGTACTGTCTAGGAAAAAAGAGAAGTAAACAACGTGTGGTGTTTAAGGGTTAAAAAAAATTAGGGAAATTGCTTAAAAGTGCAAGCTGTTGAGGGAAAAAAAAAGTTGTATTTAAGCCCTTTTGTTCTTTAAATGTATGAGCCTCTTATCTGCAATAATGCTTCACTGTCCAAGAAATATGTAAGAAAGAGATCTTTGGTGCAGAGGGAAGTAATAATAATAGGAAGTTGTTGGAAGTGAAAGCAAGAGACCTGACTCTGTTAGGAAAACTGAGATTTGAGCTTTTCATTCAGTGATATGTTTGGGATAGGTAGGTGTGCGAGGTTCTAGAGAATGTGTCTCTGGGAATGCTCCTAATGCAGAGATGAGAGAAGTGACCCAACAAGAGAACTTGTTGGAGCACCTGGCTCTGATGGGGACCATGGCACAGGAAATGTAATTGCTATGCAGATAAGCCACCCACCAAACTTCTGGTCATAGTAGGGGCTTGAGGCTTTACTTTCTTTTTCTTTTTTTTTAATTTTCTTTAACATTTATTCTTTTTTGAGAGTGAGAGAGACAGAACATGAGTGGGAGAGGGGCAGAGAGAGAGGGAGACACAGAACCTGAAGCAGGCGCCAGGCTCCGAGCTGTCAGCACAGGGCCTGACATGGGCCTTGAACTCATGGACTCACAGACTGTGAGATCATGACCTGAGCTGAAGTTGGACACTTAACTGACTGAGCCACCCAGGCGCCCCATTGAGGCTTTATTTTCTTAAGAAACAAGGCCGTTGCAGGACCTGCCAGCCATTCATGGATTATGTAGGAATTTCACCCCTGCAGTCCTCCTGGCCACTGTGTTTGTTGATTGAGGCTTGTATCTCAGTATATTCTTGAAAATACTTGAGATTAGCCTGTGTGGTGATGCAGTCAGTTAGCATTTGAGGTATCCTAATTAAGCATCTACATTCTAGAAGCCGCTAATGCAAAAGCTGCAAATATAATTGCATCTGCACTTGAGACACAAAATTAACAAGAGAAATACTAGAAATAACTTTTCAGTTGTGAAGTGGACGTTAGTTAATATTGGCAGTTAACTAGACCTAACGTACCAGCACCTCTTTGTAACTAGGTTATATGAATCTGGTCAAATAGGAATCGTCAAACTGTTCTGCCCTGTTTTACCCACTTAATAGAGGATTCTGTCTCCTAATCTAATTTGAAGGCAATATTAGCTTGTCTTCAGTATAATTTTACATTTGCCCTTCATTACAGGAACTTAAAAGAGGAGACAGGAAGTAAGGAGTACACTGAGTTTATGTACAAGTTATGTATTTTTTGTGCCTGTAGAGTAAAATGTCTACATGTGTGGAAAATTGGACTTAAACTTGCTTTCACTCCAACCTCCTACCTGCTGGTGAAGTTGTGGGGAAGGAGAACTCTGCTCTTAATTACCTATAGCCACTAGGAGCTGCTTAGTCTCTCCATAGGGAATCTCTCTCTGAGAAAAGTAAACTGGCATAGTTCAAGTCACTAACAGTGAATGTGAGCTCCAGATTTTGGAAGGAAGCTGTGACACATTGGTTTATTCTGAAAAGGTCAGGAAATAAGAAAGAGAACTGTATATCTGAACTTACAAAAATCTATGAAAAATTGTCCAAATTGTAGTTAATCATGGTAGATAAGGGGATGAATAAACAGGTAAGGTCTTTCACTTTAGATACTTACATATATTTGCTGTGCAAATATATGTATTTTTAGAATATGTGTGTCAGTGTATATGTGTGTGTTAATATGCATGCAAATCTATGAATAAATTTGGAGCATATTAACTTTAGTTTAGAGTGTGATTTTTCTTTTAGTTGGAATTGGAGTAGGTAACTGATTTACTTAGAAAGATTTTGTCTGCAGGTGTGAATTGTTGCTAAAAAAGAAAAAAAAGAAGTCAGCTTTCCTTTGTCAAATATGTGCAGTAAATTCTTTTTCAAGTTTAAATCTATATCAAGTGATTTCTTCTACAGAAAAGGTGTTACAAAGCCATGCACTGCATTGTACAGTATGTGTCTGCTTTTTTGACACTGAATACATAGGCAATATTTTAATTTCTTTTTTCCCTCTTATTAGACTTGAATGAAGACACTTTGCATTAATGATTTAGAGTACTCTGTGCTTATAGAGAAAATACAATTAAAATTCTGTTTTTTAATCCAGGAAATATTTTGTGAGTGTCTTATTATATGATCCATATTGTGTGTTAGAAACAACTTGATTCTTTGTAATGTAAGTTAACAAATACCTCCTTTCTGTGACAACATCTGAGAATTGAACAAAAACTTATTTTTTCCCCCAAATGAAAAGAAACTCAGTTTCTTCTTGTCTTTTGCTCTTGATCTTCCTCATTTGGTACCTTTCTGCTGAATGTAGAGCCTCACAGTTTTCTCTTCTAGTGCCTCAGGTTATTTTGTATTCATGTTGTATTCATGACTAGAGCAGTGCCCGTTGCAGTACAGGTCGGGCCACTTCTCTGTGTGACCTTAAGCGAGTTACCTCACTAGAGATCCAGTGATTTCTGTGGCAAAGAGATAATATGTACCTCTTATGTTCATTGGGACAGATTTAAGGGAAACTATGCATTTGAAGCTCTTAGTATAGAATATGCTCTCAGTAAATGTTAGATGCTTTTCCTGTGGAGATGGATATATGTATATTTATATATATATATGGATGGGTATATTATATATATATATTACCACCAACATCATCGTCATCACCACCATTTTACTTTTTAATCTATATGGAGAGGCTTATTTAAAAAAAAATGTTTATTTATTTTTGAGAGACAGAGAGAGACAGAGCATGAGCAGAGGAGGGGCAGAGAGAGAGGGAGATACAGAATCCAAAGCAGGCTTTAGGCTCTGAGCTGTCTGCACAGAGCCCGAAGCAGGGCTCGAACTCACAAACCATGAGATGGAGAGGCTTTATTTTTAAAGTTATTTTTGTTAAATAGATATTGCACAGAAATAATATTCAAATAAGATTTTTGTTGCCTACAGCTGCTCTAGTTTTAAAGTGGGACTGTTTCTTATGAGAATAAAGAACTCTTCCAAATCAATAAGAAAAGGGCAAACATTCCAGTAGAAAAGCAATTAAAATTGGGATAAGAATGTCACAAGACAGTTATTCAGATGGCCAGTAAACATGAAAAGGGCTCAAACAAATTAGGAATTAGGGAAATATAAAATGAAACCATAACCGGATCTCAGTACACACCAATCGTAAGGACTGAAATAAAAATTACTGACAATTCCTAGTGTTATCAAGAATTTTGGGAGACTGAGACACTTATACATGGTTTTGGGAGTGCATATTGGTGATACCATACTGGACAACTTTTAGGTATTTCTGACTTAACCTGAACATTTACATAATTTAGAATTCCTAGTTATATACCCAACAGATACGTATGCATACATGCACTATAAGATATAGACTTACACAATAATGTTTATAGCAGCACTATTTGCAGTAGTTAAAACTTGGAAACTATCCAAATGTTCATCAACAGAATGGATAAATAATTTTTGGTATATTTATGAAATTGAATACTATACAGCAATGAATACAAATTACTGCTACAAGCAACATCATGAATTAATCTTACAGTTATAATCACGATAATATTATAAGCCATACACAAAACTGCATAAAAATGTGAATCTATTGTATAAATTCAAAACCCAACAAAAGTAACCTATGGTGATAGGAATTAGAATCTCTGGGAAGGGGACTGGAAAATAGGTGGGAGCATAATGAATACTTAGGGGAATGCGATAATATTCTATTTTTTCTTTTGAGTAGGAGTTGTATGGGTATGTTCAAGTTTAGGAAGTTAGAGTATGGTGTGCCTGGGTGGCTCAGTCGGTTAAGGCTCCAGCTTCAGCTCAGGTCATGATCTCACAGCTCATGGGTTTGAGCCCCACATTGGGCTCTGTGCTGACAGCTCAGAGCCTGGATCCTGCTTCACATTCTGTGTCTCCCTCTCTCTCTGTCCCTCCCCACTCACAGTCTGCCTCTCTCTCTGTCTCTCTCTCTCTGTCTCTCTCAGAAGTAAATAAACATTAAAAAATAAATTTAGAAAATTAGTAGAGTTGTATATTTTTGTATGTAATTTTATGATTTTGTACTTATGTTCTTTTCTATATTATATTTCAATTTAAAAGGTATTTAAAAATAATAAATTATATGGAGTTACCTCATAGTTGGTGATGTAATTCACTAAGTTTTAGGAAATCAGTCTATTTGTGGGCTTTTTGTTTGTTTATGCATGGGGGAATGAGCCTGACAGCATGGAGGATTGGGGATGTTAGCATTAACTTGGTAAAAGTGAAGGAAATGATAGCTATTATTAGACACCTTATTTTTCAGATTTCAGCATTACCTTTTACTTGGTAATTAATTTGAGGCTTTGCATAAAAAGCTTAGAGTTAGCTTCTGTATTTTGGATGATCAGATAAGATAAACTGTTTTATGATCCTGATTTCTACTTGTTGGCTCCTAAACTGAGCTCTCCTTTGAGGTAGACACCTAACTGGGATCTCTGACCTATGGGCTCAGGCTCTCCTCACCTCTGTCATTGTTTGGATCTAACGTTCTTATGTAAAGGAGGCTAGAAGGAAGTTAGTTATTAGTTTCTGCCACTTGGAATATGTGATTAATAGTGATGATTACTAACATTTATTTAGCTCTTACCATATGTCAGGCCTTAGGATTATCCTGTTTCTCTTGACTTTGTTGTTTCACGTTCTGTGTTCTTCCTCTGTTTCAAATCACTAGCAATTGTGTTGAGTCTGTCTCTAAGTCCCTTATCTTAGTCCCTGATCTCAGCCTCTTAGTCCCTTATCTCATCACTGGTGCTACCACCTTGGGACAAGGCATCTTTGTCTTTTACCAGACCTATTGCACTAACTTTGTTGCTGGATTCTCTGTTTATTACCAATCCAGTGTACGGAGTTCAGGTTCTGGACATTCACAGAGCCTTCAGCTCCCCCTGTGAACTGCATGGTTTCAACTCTGACTCCCCACTAAGGCTTTGGGTGCCCTCTATTTCTGGCATTTTCAGATTCCCTTTAATTAGCTTAGCTGGTGTGTGTGTGTGTGTGTGTGTGTGCGCGCGCGCATGCATGTGTGTTTAAATCACATTTTGTTCCTCATTTTAAAATTTAAAACAGGAAGAGGAATTCCTACATCCTCTTAATGTGACATCTCGACTGGAAGTTTCTAAATGTATTATGCTGACAAGGGCATGAGTCTAAATAACAACTCAATTATAACAATTACTGATAACATTCTAGTTCACACTGCATTTTCTCCTATATTCTCATTTCTCTCATATATTCTCATTTAATATTCATTATAATCTGTCTTTTAGGAAGATATGATTGGTTTTTTACCTTTGGATAAAAAATATTTAAAAAAAAAACTTAAAAAATGAATCTGAAGAGTTTAATTTATTGAGGAATAAATTATTTTTTAAATAGTGGTTTTATTTATGTTAATATATTCCTTATAAGAAAACCACAGCAGTGTAGGGAGTAAAGAAAGTCACCCTAAATCTTAGCTCTTAGAACTAAATATTATCAATTTTAGGTGGATGTTGGTTTAGGCTTTACTCATAGACTCATAGATCTTCACTCACAGATTTCATACACGGATAAAAAGAGAATATAATAGACAGTCCAAACTCTGAGATTTTGACATTTTACTCTGCATGTTATTTTAATAAAATAGTATTAAAATTAATTTTACATGAAAAGAATTAGGTATGAAAAGGTAAGAATTAATGAACTTAGTACTACATACCTAAATTTTCCTCTATGTTAAAAATAATGTGAATATAGAAATTAGTTTTTAAGTCAACATAATTTACCTTAAATATAGTGTAGTTTAACTCTCACTATTGATAAAATGAGACAGTTTCAAATATTTCTGTTTCCACCTCATTATTTTTTCTTATTTTAACTTGAGATTTATAATATTAATACTGTAAAGCATTATTCCTATATTAACAGCCCCACTGTTGTAATACCTTTTCCATTTTAAGTTTTATTCTAATTTAACTCAAATTTATTTGGTTTCATTCAAAAGAGCATTTTATTTATTCAGTGATCAATAAAGTAAGATAAAGGTCTTTTGCATATGTGACAATGTTACTGCTTTATATTTAAGGAAGAGTTTAACTGGGTTGCTAATGAATGTAGGCAGACTAACTTTTGCTGCAGTAACGAAGTGTTTTCTGCTTTAACAACACAGATTGATTCTGTCATTTTTCTGGAGGTCAGGAGTCCAAAAGTGGTTTCATTAAGCTAAAACCCTAGAATCAGCAGGACTGTGTTTCTTCTGAAGACTGTAGAGAAGAATCCGTTTCTTCGCCTTTACCAGATTCTAGAGGCTGGTACATTCCTTGTATCATGGTGCCCTTATAAAGCTAGCAATAGCTAGTCAAGGCTTTCTCATGCTGCATCATTCTAACACACCCTATCCTGCCTTCCTCTTTCACTTGCAAGGACCTTTGTGATCATATTGGTTCCACCTGGAAAATCCAGATTACTCTCCCCATCTCAAGGTCAGTTGATTATCAACTTTGATTCCATCTGCAACCTTAATTCTCCTTTTCTATGTAACCTAATTTATTCATGGTTTCTGAGGATTAGAATGTACACATTTTTGGTGGGGAGGGTACATCCCCATTCTGCCTAGGACATAATTTACTTATTTATTTTTGTTAGATTGTCAATTACCATTTAGAGAGATTGAAATAATAAGAAAAATATATTTTGCCATTACTCACTCAATTTCTATTTCCATTCCTCTTCATTCCTTTGTTAGATGTAGATTTGCCTCTGGTATTATTTTCTTTCTGCCTGGTTGATTTCCTTTACTTTTTCTAGTGCAGATATTCTGGTGATGAATTCTTCCAGCTTCTGCATTTCTGAGAATGCCTTTATTTCACTTTTGATTTTGAAGAGTATCTTTTTCTGCATAAGTAATTCTAGGTTGACATTTATTTCTGTACTTTAAAGGCGATTCTCCACTGTCCTCTGGATTGGATTATTTCTGGTGAGAAGTCACCTGTCATTCTAATCTTTGTTCCTCTGTGTATATACATGTTCTTTTTTGTCTGACTGTTAGTAAGGTTATTTTTTATCTTTGGTTTTGTGCTGTGCCTTGGTATAGTTTTCTTTTTATTTATTTATTTATTTTTTGCTTAAGTTTTGTTGAGCTTTTCAATCTGTGGGTTTATTATTTTCACCAAATTTGGGAACTGTTTGAAAACTAAAATAAATAAATAAAATAAATAAATAAGTGTCATGTCTCTCTTCTTTCCTTAAGGATGTCTTTTCGCAGTGTAGATTGGGTCACTTGATGCTGTCCTACAGAACCTGTCCTCCTTTCATTTTGTTCAGTCCTTTTTCATCCTGTTTTGTATACTGTGTGTGTGTGTGTGTGTGTGTGTGTATGTGTATGTGTGTGTGTGTGTGTTCTTTGTTTAATAGTATTGTCTGACTGAATCACATGCTGTCTCTTGTTGACCACTTGCAAAAAGGTAATTTTTTAAACTATGTTTTCTGTAACTTCCTTGTAAGCTTTTTCAAAAATTTAAAATGTTTTTTTATTACCATTTACTACCATTTTGAAAGCAATAATACTTGTGCAATATTAAAAGCTAACTATATTTTTTTCCTGTAAATACAGATCACCTTTTCAGTTTTCCAGAATTCATCTAGTTTAATTAAGTTGTTGCTCCTTGTATGTTTTGTTTTATTTAAAATTTTTTTTTATATTTTATTTTTATTTTTGAGAGCAAGAGAGACAAAGCATGAGTGGGGGTGGGAGGCGGAGAGAGAGGGAGACACAGAATCTGAAGCAGGCTCCAGACTCTGAGCTGTCAGCACAGAGGCCTGGCGCAGGGCTCGAACTCATGAACTGCAGGATCATGGCCTGAGCCAAAGTTGTATGCTCAACTGACCTAGCCACACAGGCACCCCTGCTCCTGGTATATTTTAGTCTTATTTTTTTTTTCATCATGGTAAGTCTACTCTTTGATCTCCATCACATATTTCACCTACCCTTCCATCCAGCCTCTCTTCTGGTAACCCTCAGTTTGTTCTCTGTAGTTAAGTGTCATTTTCTTGGTTTGTCATTCTCTCCCTCGTTCTTTTCTTTTTCCTTTTGCTTGTTTGTTTTGTTTTAAAGTTCCACAGATGAGTGAAACTATATGGCATTTGTCTTTCTCTGACTGACTTATTTTGCATAGCATTACACTCTTTAGTTCCATCCATGTTGTTGCAAATGGCAAGATTTCATTCTTTTTTATGATTAATATTCCTTTATATGCATATATATGTATATATACACATGCATATATATGTATATATACACATATATACATACGTATGCTCAACATATTTCACCTACCCATATTTCACCTACCACATATGTACATATGTGTACATATGTATGTATATATGTGTATATATACACATATATACATACGTATGTATATATGTACATGCATATACATGCATATACATATACTTATATACATATACATAAGGATATGTATACATATATATACATACATATACATATATATATATATATATATGCATGCCACGTCTTCTTCATTCATCAGTTGATAGATACTTGGACTACTTCTGTAGTTTGACTATTGTAAATAATGCTTCTATAAACATAGCAGTGCATATATGACTTTGAATTAGTGTTTTTGTATTTTGGGGGTAAATACACAATGGTGAAATTACTGGATACCAGGGTAGTTCTATTTTTAACTTTTTTGAGGAACCTCCATACTGTTTTCCAGAGTGGCTGCACCAGTTTGCATTCCTACCAACTGTGCAAGAGTGTTCCTTTTTCTCTACATCCTTGCCAACACTTGTTTCTTGTGTTGATTTTGTATCCTGCAACTTTGCTCAATTCATTTATCAGTTCTAATAGTTTTATGGTGAGCCTTTCAGGTTTTCTTTATATAGTATCATGTCATCTCAAATACTGAGAGTTTTACCTCCTTACCAATGTGGCTGCCTTTTTTCTTTTTGTTGTCTCTTTGATGTGGCTAGGACTTCCAGCACTGTGTTGAATAAAAGAGGTGAGAGAGTGGACATCCTTGTCTTGTTCTTGACCTAGGAGAAAAGCTCTCAGTTTTTCACTATTGAGTATGATGTTAGCTGTGGGTTTTCATATAAGTCTTTTATTATGTTGTATGTTCTCTCTAGACCTAGTTTTCAGAGATTCTTTTTATCACGAATGGGAACTTGTACTTTGTCAAATCCATTTTCTGAATCTGCTGAAATGATCATATGGTTTTACTTTTTTCTCCTATTGATGTAATGTATCACATTGATTGTTTTGCAAATATTGTACCATCCTTGAATTCCGGGAATAAATCCCATTTGGTTGTAGTGTGTGATTTTTTTAATGTATTGTTGGATTCAATTTGCTAATACTTTATTAAGGAATTTAGCATCCATATTCATGAGAGATATTGGCCCATAGTTCCTCCCTCCCCCCCCTCTTTTTGGGTGTTTTATCTGGCTTTGGCCTTGTAGAATGAATTTGGAAGTTTTCCTTCCTCTTCTATTTTTTTAGAATAGTTTGAGAAGAATAGGAATTAACTCTTTTTTAAAGGTTTGGTAGAATTTGCTGGTGAAGCCATCTGGTCCTGGACTTTTGAATTACTGATTAAATTTCATTGCTGGTAATTGGTCTGTTCAGATTTTCTGTTTCTCCTGACTTAATTTTGGTAGGTTATATGTTTCTAGAAATTTATCAATTTCTTCTAAGTTGTCCAATTTGTTGGCATAGAGGTTTTCATAATATTCTATTATCATCGTTTGTATTTCTGTGGTGTTCATTGGTATTTCTCCTCTTTCATTAGAGATTTTCTTTATTTAAATCCTGCCTCTCTGTCTCTTTTGTATGATGTATGTATGTATGTATGTATGTATGTATTTTTGATGAGTTTTGGCAGGAGGTTTATCAATTCTGTTGATTTTTTCAAAGAACTGGCTTCTGGTTTCATTGATCTTGTTCTATCTTTTCTTTTTTAAGTTTCTTATCGTTTATTCCTGCTTTAATATTTATTATTTCCTAAAGATATGATTTTATATATATATATATATATATATATTAATGTTTACATATTTATTTTGAGAGAGAGAGAGTGGGGGAGAGATAATTCCCAAGCAGGTTCTGCACTGTCAGTGCAGAGCCTGACATGTGGCTCTATCTCCCCAATTGTGTGAGATCATGACTTGAGCCAAAATCAAGCATCAGACACTTAACCTACTGACCCACCCAGGTTCCCCAATATATGTTCATTTATTTTTAAGTTCACTAATCTTCTGTAAAAATCTAACTGGCTCTCAATCCTATCTAGTGTATTTTTTATCTCAGAAATCATAGATTTTTACATCTCAGAAATCATAGGCAGCTGGTGGATTTTGACATGTATGTCTTCGTGTGTAATTTGTGCATTTTCATGTGTCTGAATTCCTATTTTCACCAGGTTTCCCATGGATGAGATTGCATATAAGCAACCATAAAGTTTGCATTAATGATCAAATTGTTTCCTAATATATCAGTTGTGCCACAACAAATTATTTTTAAAACAAGCATGGTAGAAGAACTGACTATATATGGAATTCCTTTGTGGGTAACTTTGGAAACACATATAAGTCATTCTACATGTGGAAAATAAAAGATTCCACCCCCCCTCCTCCAAACGAACGTCTATATTAACAGTTCTTTCTCTTTGAGATTCCAGAACTTTATGAAAATAGTTTTCATTTCTAAAAGTTTGAAGTTCTCACTTCTAAAAGGTTTTTTTTTTATCTTCCATGTCTATATTTAATATGCTTAATCTGACCTCCAACTTCTTGAATTTATCAAATACAGTTACAATGATCAATTTAATGTCTGTGTACTAATTCTGTCATGTGTATCATATCATTTTTTTTGATTGGTTAAGTTTTCCCATGTTATGGATTATATATAACTGGTGCTTTGACTGTCTAATAATTTTGTTAGATTTCAGACATCCTCAGTTTCACATTGTTGGATTTTATTTTTGTACTCTTACAAATATTTCTGACCTTTGTTCTGGAACACTGTTAAGTTACTTGGAATCAGTTTGAATCTTCAGGTATTGCTTTTAAGCTTTGCTAAGTGGTAGCAGAGTACCGTATAGGGATAATTTTGTCTTTCTATTAAGGGATAAGTCTTCTTAGTATTTTACCAACGTCCAGTGAGCAATGAGGTTCTCTATTCAGGCTGGTGAGCAGCTGAAGTCTTGACCGGGAGTGTAGAATCAGCTTCCAGATTCATTTAAATGGTTGTTGGCAGGAGGCTTCAGTTTCTTTCTGGCTGTTGGCTGAGGACCTCAGTTTCTCACTGCATGGATAACTCCACAGGACTGGTAGAGTGGTCTCACTTCATCGCAAATAGCTTTCTGTAAATGATAATATGAGACAAAGTAATATGGAAGTCCTGAAGCCTCTCTGATCTACACATGGAAGTCATGCTTCATCATTTCTGCCAGAGTCTATTAATTAAAAGTAAGTCATTATATATAGCTCATATTGAAGGGATAGGGAATTAGGTTCTACCAAAGGAAGAAGAATAAAATAATTTGTGTATATAATTTAGAACCACCACAGCTTTCTGACCTTCAATTATTTACATTCTATGGACTTATCTGCCATAAGACACCCCCCCCCCCCCACCGTTTTCATCTCCGAAGTCTAGGATGGTGGTGTATAAATTAGATCCAAGAGATAAGTTCCCCTTGGATGTAATAGCTTAAGTAATTTCTCAAGGCTAGCTTCTTTCAATCTGAAGATTTGTAAAATAACAAGACCAATAATGTGCCCCCAGTACACACAACAGTCAATGAGACAGGCATAGGATAACTGCTCACGGAGATGGGAACTAAGTTCCATCAAAGGAAGGGACATCTAAGAATTTATGCACATATTTTAAAACTACCAAAGCCCTGAAAATAAAATTTTTGATATTTCTGATCATTCTTTGTTCACTGTTTCACTTTCCTTTGAGTCTATAAAGATAAAAGTGATAAGCCCTTTGGAAACCCCTACATCTAATGAAACACTGTGTTCATGGGCGGGGGGGGGGGTTATTACTTTTAGATTATTCCTTAGACTCAATAGTTTACCTCCCCAGCCTCCTTTCTTATTCCTTTTTTTTTTTCCCTCTCAAAACTGGGTGCAATGAGAATAGCAGGATTTTGTCAATTCCCTTCCTTTTTTTGCCACTGTAACAGTGAATAGGGGTTGAACAAAGTTGACTCTGCTCAAATATACTAGCATCTCTGTTTTTCTCTTTTGACCACCCCAGTTCAAAGAATATGTTTTGAGGTTGTGCTTCTTTTTAAAAAAAGTTTTGTCAGTGAATTTTGTCTGCATCTAGCTTGATTTTTCTGATTTGGTATATATTGGAGGCAGGAGACTCTGTGATCTGATTTAACCTGTCTTTGCTAAGGAAGGATCTCATGGATCTTAACTGAAAGCACATGGACCTAAATCAGAACCTGTACTTTGTTTTGTGACCTCATTTTGCTGCTCTCTCTTTTCTACTGACAGCGTATTCCCTGAAAGCTACAATTCTTTTATTCACGAATGTTTTGATAAAATGGAAAAAAAAAAGTATGATTTCAAAAGCTGTAAAGTTCAGTGGGAAAAGGGTATTTTAACTTTATTTGGAACCTTTACTTATTTATATATCTATTTCAGTATATAGCATTCTAAATGTTTTACCCAATTTGATGTTTATTTTAGTAAATGTTGAATGACAGTGAATTGCAGTTGCTACATATATCATTCCCTTCAAAATATTTCTAATTTTATGCTTGCTTAGGAATCATCAGATATGTTTAAGCAGAAGTCAAAGGCACACCGGAATTTTTCTCATATTTTTATCACTCAAAGTCATTAATGAGAATGCTGCCTTTAGATTCTGTTTTTAGGGGCGCCTGGGTGCCTCAGTCGGTTAAGCGGCCGACTTTGGCTCGGGTCATGATCTCATGGTCCATGAGTTCGAGCCCCACGTCGGGCTCTGTGCTGACAGCTCAGAGCCTGGAGCCTGTTTCAGATTCTGTGTCTCCCTCTCTCTCTAACCCTCCCCCGTTCATGCTCTGTCTCTCTCTGTCTCAAAAATAAATAAACGTTAAAAAAATAAAAAAATAAAAATAAAAAAATAAAAAAGATTCTGTTTTTAAAGTATATAGATGGCATTCAAGCCCTTTTTTTCTGAATTGCAACATATTCTAATGTGTTTCTAATGACTAGATGATATTTATTCTTTTTAAAATTTTTTATGTTTATTTATTTTTGAGAGAGAAAGAGAGAGAGAGTGGGAGAGGTCCAGATAGAGAGAGAGACACAGAATCTGATGCAGGCCGCAGGCTCTGAGCTGACAGCACAGAGCCCGATGTGGGGCTTGAACCCACAAACCGCAAGATCATGACCTGAGCCAAAGTCAGACACTTAATCAACTGAGCCACCCAGGCACCCCAATATTTATTTATTCTTATATCCATGATATAGAGTAGATGAAAATTAGGACCATAATTTGGATTACAAATTATATCCAGCAATATTGAGTCTATGTTGAGTTTATATTTTCTTTATAATTTTCATAGTTGTCTTTAAGATTCAGTCTCTTACATGACCATCACAAAACAGAATTTTCCTCTTTTATAGAAAGACTCCCCTTATAAAGGTTTTAGTGCACTCAGGGCTTATAAAGGTTTTAGTGCACTCAGTGCCAAACAACCTGTTCAGTAGTGTTAGGTCTGGAACTGAGGCGTGACTTCTAAACCAGCTCTGCATCCCCCAATTCACCACATACTTGATTCATGCACATCACCGCATATAAATATTTTTTCACAGTTAGCCATATTAATATTTATATTTTTTCTAAGAGGCCAGGATGAACATATTTTTTTTTCTTAATTATGCTGAACATTTATTCTGAGAACCGGTGACATCAGTGGAGAACAAGATTTGTATCTCTAGCTGGTTACAGACTTTAAAAACCTTTTTAAAAATTTTTTTTTAATGTTTATTTATTTTTGAGACAGAGGGGGACAGAACACAAGTGGGGGAGGGGCAGAGAGAGAGGGAGACACAGAATCCGAAACAGGCTCCAGGCTCTGAGCTGTCAGCACAGAGCCTGATGCAGGGCTGGAACCCATGAACCGTGAGATCATGACCTGAGCCAAAGTTGGACGCTTAACTGACTGAGCCACCCAGGCGCCCCTAAAAACCTTTTTGATGAGGACTTGATATCTCCCTGATTGATACCAGATAGTATTAGGATAGAAGACTGCAGAGGAAATATTTTTCATCCAGTGACATGTGAGTGTCTTGACAGAATAATAACTATTACCTGATTTCAGTCAGTTGCTCCCAAACAATGGAAGAGCTTATATTTTTAGATATCACTTTTACTTACATTGTTGTCTGAAATGCAGAGAGGATAAGGCATGGAAACTGAACATGAATACTAGATTTAAACATACAACTGCCCCACCACCCCAGTTGTACAACATTTTTTTTTTTTTTTTTTTTTTTTTTTTTTTTTTTTTTGCATCAAGCTACCACCTGGTAATAGCATGGAATTATCCTTATAATGTTAGGTGGAAAGATGATATTTTATATAAATTTGGCTTGAAAACAAAAGCACTTGAAGGATTTCTTTTAAACCAGTGTGAAGTTGTGGCTTTGGAAGAGAGGTCAGATAGATGAAATGTTCTTTTAAATAGAAGATAATATATAACGGGAGTATTTGATACCTCTACTTTGTTTCAAGATGGGATAACAAAGATTGGAATTATAATGGGTTTTAGATATTGAACATTAGACAACACTGCAATTCCCAAGAGGAGAGACATAAGACAGCAGCAGGTTATTACTGGGGATAGTGGGAGGGTGGGTTTAAACAGAAACCTGCAGTCTCAAGGATTTGATGAGACAGAAGCATTCTTTGCAGAAGCAGAAGTTCCTTGACAATTCAAATAAAGATATCTAGCTCAGGGTTTAAAACCATTCTATCAAGAAAACTCTCAGCCTTAATGCAAAACAAAATAAGGCTGTTTTTGTTAGCAGATCATAAAATTATCTAAACTTCTTTTAAAAATTTTTTAATGTCTATTTATTTTTGAGAGAGACAGAGCATGAGTGGGGGAGGAGCAGAGAGAGAGGGAGAAACGGAATCCAAAGCAGGGTCCAGGCTCTCAGCTGTCAGCACAGAGCCCCATGCAGGGCTCGAACCCACAAACCGTGAGATCATGACCTGAGCCAAAGTCAGACACTCAGCCAGCTGAGCCACCCAGGCACCATTAGAGTGAATTGTCTTTCTATAGACAAGGAATAATAAACAAGTGAAAATTGAAATTTAAAAATCAATACAATTTGCACTAATGTAAAGTATAAAATATTTGGGAATTAATTTTTAAAATATTTGGAAGACCTGTACACTAAACCCTACAATATTTTTTTTTCTTTTTAGTAATTCACAAATTGATTTAAATGTAGATGGGAATACAAAGGAATTAGCATAGCCTACAAAGAATGGTCTCTTCAACTAATGTGCCAGGATAATTGTTACCTATATTCAAAAACAAATAAATAAAAAGGAAAAAAAAAAGAACTTCTATCAATACCTCATAACATAAGCAAACACTAATTCAAAATGGATCACAGACTTCAATATAAAACCTAAAACTATATAAATTCTAGTAAGAGAAAATAGGAGAAAAAAACTTCCGTGAACTTGATGTAGGCAAAGATTATTAGCAATGACACCAAAAGCAAAATCCTTAACAAAACAAAGTGATAAATTGTGTCTTATCAAAAGACTTTGCTAATACAATAAAGAGGCAAGTAACAGACTGTAAGAAAATAATTAAAAACCCACTTATTTTAAAATTACTTGTATTTATAATATACATATAATTTTTAACTCAATGAGAAAACAAGCAGCTCAAAAAAATGGGGGAAATCGAAGAGAAACTTCACTAAAGAAGATATCCGGATGGCAAGCAAACATGTGGAAAATTGTCAAATATTATTTGTCACTAGGGAAATAAAAATTAAAACTGCAATGAAATACCACGACACACTTTTACAGTGGCTAAAATTGAAAAGACTCACCATACCAAATTTTGGCAAAAGGTAGAGGAATTCGACCTTTCATACACTTCTGATGGGAGTGTAAAATGTGACAATCGTAGCACGATAGTTTGGTAGTTTCGGAAGTGATTTGAATGTTAAATATACACCTATAATATGATACACATATTATACCCCTGGAAATTTTCCCAAGAGAAAAGAAGTATACATACATATAAAGATTTGCACATAAGTCTTCACAGAATTTTAAATCTGGGAAAAATCTACATGCCTGTCAACAAATGATAACTATGGTATAGTATAAAATGGAATACTACTCAACAATGGAAAGGAATAGGCTATTGGTGCATAGTACCACAACACTGATGAAAAACAAAATAAATGTCTTGAGGGAAAGATGCAAAACCAAAATTTATGTATATAAAATGCTAGGAAATACAAGTTAGTATATTATGACAGAAGTCATATGAGTAGTTATAAGGAGAGTGAGGAGGGAAAGAGGCAAGAGGGGACAGAAGTGAAGGATTAGGAGCATTGTTGTGCACATTTCACAAGAGTATGCATACATAAAAACATGAAATTACACTCTTTATGTCTAGGTTTGTTTTATACCAACTATATTTAATTAAAACTGAAAAATATTTCATTAAATCCTTGGGACGCCTGGCTGTGTCAGTTGGTTAAGTGTCTGACTTCGGCTCAGGTCATGATCTTGTGGTTCATGAGTTTAAGCCCTGCGTCGGGCTTTGTGCTGACAGCTCAGAGCCTGGAGTCTGCGTCGGATTCTGTGTCTTCCTCTCTCTCTCTCTGTCCTTCCCCTGCTCGCTCTCTCTCTCTCTCTCTCTCTCTCTCAAAAATAAATAAAAAATTTAATTAAATCCAAATGGAGGGAGAAATAAAAAAAAAAACACACAACAACACATGGGTCATATAGAAAACAAGTAGTGAGATGGTAGATAAAACTCTGTTATGCACCACAGTAAAAATAAATAGACTGAGCAGATTCTAATGTTGAATAGAGAACCAAACATAACTATATATTGCTTATAAGAGTCACATGTTAATTAAGGATACAAAATTTGAAAGTAAAGGGAAGAAAAAAAAATGTGCCATTATATATGCCATTCATATATTAACCCAAAGAAGGCAGGTTTAGCTATCCTAGAAGACCAACAAAGTGGACTTTAAAGGAAATTATTAGTAGACAAAGAGGAAAATTTCATAGTGACTGAGACATCATTCCAATGCAGTGATATGACCATAAAATCATAAATGTATATGCATCTAATAACATTACTTTAAGATATATAAACCAAACTTAGAGAGTTAAAAGGAAAAAGTAGACAAATATACAATCATAATGGGAAATATTAACTCAACTTTTTCAAAAGCTGATATAAAAAGACTAAAACCCAGTAAAAATAAGGAATATCTGAAAAACAAAATAAGGAAAACATATTACATGCAACTGATAAGAATAGAATATTATATCCAACAATAGAAGAATTTATAGTCTCTTCAAATGTCTATGGGATATTTAGCAAAATTGGCCATAACCTATACCAGAAGGAAAGCCTCAACATTTTTCAAAGGTACATAATATTTAATGAATATTTATGATATAATGGAATTAAGCTAGAAGTCAATACAAAGTGGATAAATAGAGAAAAACTAGGTGCCTGGAGTTGAAAATAATCCCTGGAAAAGTCAAAACAGAGCTAGCAAGTATTTAGAATTCAGTGGTAATATTTGGGCAGAATTAAAAGTGGTAGTAAATAGAAATACATAGCCTTAATTGCATATGTGAGAACAGAAGAAAGGCTGAACAATCAATGATAGAAGTTTCTATCTTAGGAAACAAAAGGAAGGAAAGAAAGAAAGAACAACAATAGAAAGCAAAGCAAACCTAAGGAAAGTAGAAGAAAAGAAATAATATAAAGATACAAGTACAATTCGATGAAATGGAAAATAAAGATTTGAAAGTGTGTTATATAAAAGAGTGTCTTAAAAGCTTAATTCAGCAAGAATGATACAAGAAAAAGTAAGTCGCAGGTTTCCAATATTAAGAATAAAAAAGAGACATACCTATCTACAGTCCTGTCAATATCAAAAAGATAGTAGGAGGGAATTAGAAAAAAAAAAAGCCATAATGTGGAAGGAATTGATAAATTTCTTGGAGAGGGACTTAGCCAAACTGACAAAAAATTAATATCTGAATGGTCTATTATCTCTTAAAAGAGTTGAGTCCCTCCTTTAATCCAGTTTCACAAAGAAAATGTCAGAAACTGAAGGCTTCACCAGTGTATTATTTCGAATCTTTAAAGAGGTATTCAAATACTGCATTCTTTCCTTGAGAATAAGGAATGTTTTCTCACCCTTTGTAAGGTCAGCATGAACTGATTCCAAAATCTGTCAAAGAAATTACCACAATAAAATTGAAAATTTCAAAATAATATTTCTCATAATGATATGAAAGTCCTTACTAATGTAATGTCAAATCATTACGATGTAGGGTTTTTATTCCAGACAAAGATAATTAAGTTTTCTTTAAAAAAAAAAAAGTTATTTATTTATTTTGAGATAGAAAGTGTGGGTGAGCAGGGGAGGAACAGAGAGAAGGCAGAGGGGGAATCTTACACAGGCTCCATATCCAGCATGGAGCCCAACATAGGGCTGGATCCCACAACTGTGAGATCATGACCTAAGCTGAAATCGAGTTGGACACTCAACTGACTAAGCCACCCAGGAACCCTGGTAATTAAATCTTCAGTCATGGGATGGGATTGAATACACATTATGAGGGAGAAAAAAATGACTGGTTTAACAAAATCAGAAAAACTACTTAACAAAATTCAGCACGTGTTCGTGATAAAATTTAGCAAATTAGGATAAGGTAACTTCATAAATCTGATAAATTGTAGCTATAAAAAACCTACAGCAAACATCAAACTCAGTGGTTAAAACTGAAAACTCTTCCTTGGCAATTGAGAATGAGACCAAAAAAGGAAGAAGGAAGATGAAAGGAAGTTATAATTAATAGATGACATGATTGTGTGTTCAAAGGTGCAAAATAACTTATTAATGAATATCTTTAAAATGTAAATTTGACAATTTTTCTGGATACAAGTCCACCTGCATAATTCAGTTATTTTTTTATCTGCTGTCAATAAATTATCATATTTTTATTTATTTTAAATTCAAAAACTTTTTTAAATGTTCATTTATTTTTGAGAGGGAGAGGGAGAGGGAAACAGAGCGTGAGCAGGGGAGGGGCAGAGAGAGAAGGAGACACAGAATCCAAAGCAGGCTCCAGGCTGTGAGCTGTCGGCAGAGAGCCCCATGTGGGGCTTGAACTTTCAGTCCACGAGATCATGACCTGAGGCAAAGTTGAAAACTTAACCAACTGAGCCACCCAGGCACCCCAATAATCATATTTTTAAAAATGTGATACTATAGGAGTACCTGGATGGCTCAGTTGGATAACTGTCCAACTCTTGATTTTGGCTCAGGTCATGATTTCACAGTTCATGGGATCAAGCCACGTGTGGGGTTCTGCATTGATAGCACAAAGTGTGCTTTGGATTCTGTGTCTGTCTCTCTCTGCCACTTGTCTGCTTGCATTCTCTCTCTCTCAAAATAAGCAAAGTTTAAAAAAAAATGAATAAAATTTTGATACCATATGCAAAATATAAAATATGTATGGATAAATCTAATGGACATAAGACCACGAAATAATTTTGAGAGAAATTGAAGAGAACTAAGTGCAAGGATATATCATTTTATTGTTATGTACTTTTCATGGATAGGAAGACTCAATACTATAGAGATGTCTATTCCTGCAAATTTGATGATATGCCAAAAAAAAAATTAGGGGGAGGATTGTGTGAAAATTAAGCTGACTATAGAATTTATTATGGAAATAAATACTGCAAAAAATATTTATGACGATATTGAAAAATATGACAAAACTGGCGAACTTACTTTGTTAGATATTAAAACCTTTTATAAATCTACGTGAAATCACATAGTGGGGTATTGGCCAAATAGACAATAGCATTGGATCGGGAAGTAGTTCTGGAAATAAATCTACATATATAAGGTTACTAAATTGATGACAGTTACTTTATTCCCCAACAGTGGGGAAAAGATGGCATTTTTAATAA
This sequence comes from Panthera uncia, assembly GCF_023721935.1. NCBI lineage: Eukaryota > Metazoa > Chordata > Mammalia > Carnivora > Felidae > Panthera > Panthera uncia. The sequence goes on from NW_026057584.1 coordinate 82,492,599, forward strand.
ATGATGCTAGATTAATTGGATGACCATATGGGAAAAAGTAAATCTTTATCCTTATGTCATATCACATGCAGAAATAAATTCCAAATGAATTACAGAATGAATGGTGAAAAGGTAAAGCAATAAAAGCTCATTCCCTCACTAGTCATTCTGTCTGTTGAGAAAACTGCAAGATCTTCCTTTTTAAAGCAGTCCCCTTCTCCTGTTTCTTTAATTCCTCTGTCTAGTACAAGAATTAACTAATTAGCTTTTACTATGTGCTAAGCACTGTGCTGAGAGCTTTACACAGATAAACTTACTTATCACAACAGCCCTATGAAATGCCTATGAAATAAATGTGTGATTCCTATTATACAGATGAGGAAACAGACAAAGATAAGTTAATGAAATTTACTGATTCATTCACTTATTTTGTTTTTTAAATGTTTTAACATAGAATTTTAGCCAGGGAGTCAGAAGTGTTCAATCCTAAGCCTGGAATACCTTTTTCTGTTTGAGACTAAGTTTAAATCATATCATCTCTCAAAGCCTGAGTGCTTTCACCTGACAAAACAAAACAAACAAAACAAAACAAAACAAAACAAAAAAGGACTGATATTATCTCTAGCAATTGTGAAGATCAAATGAGAAAAAAAATATAAAAGAGCTTTACCAACTATAAATTAAAATGTATTTGCAATAGAAGGCTTGCCCAAGGGAAAAAAGTGACACAGTGAGGGAGGCACCAACATTTAGGAGTAAAGAGATTAATATTTGAATCGCATCTCCACCCCTTCTGGTGATAAGATCTTGGTAAATCACCTAAAGTTTCCAACCCATTTCCTCATATACATTTGGCAATAATAACATGCTGTCAGTGTATGCCAGCTATTGTTTTGTGGCAGATACTCTTCTGAGTGTTTTACATATGTTAGTTCATTTAACTCTTAGGATAACCCTATGGAGTAGGTATATGATTTTCATTTTCAGATGACATACTTGAGCAAGAGAGTTTGAGTGACTTATCCAAAGGTACACAGCTAATAAGTGGCAAAGCCAGGGTTTGACCAAGACAGTCAGGCTACTCTTGGGTTCATAGGTATTATGAAAATTAAACTAGATAACATATGGAAAAAATAAGGGCAATACACAACAGTGTGAACATTCAACAAATGGTAACTATTACTATTTTAATAAATTAAGAATTTATGCCTCAAAGGTAGATAGAGAAGAATAACAAACCATTATTCTAGAGGAGTAAAGAATCATAGAATCTAGAACAGAGAGGGATGTCTGGGTGGCTCAGTTGGGTAAGCATCCAACTTTGGCTCAGGTCATGACCTCACGATTCCTGAGTTCGAGCCCCACATTGGGCTCTGTGCTGACAGCTCAGAGCCTAGAGCCTGCTTCACATTCTGTGTCTCCCTCTCCCTCTGCCCCTCCCCTGCTTATGCTCTGTCTCTCTCACTCTCAAAAATAAATAATAAAACATTAAAAAAAAATAAGAATCTGGAACAGAGAAAAATAGAGCTGCTTAAGTGTTTGGCAAGAAAAAGCAGGTACTTTGGATGATGGGAGGAAAGCATTGCGATGTGAGAAACTGAATAAATAGCAAGTAAGGATGATGTAACTGGCAAATAGGAACTAACTGCCCTAGTGACAATGAAGGCATAGTGGGTGTCTAGTGGGTTGAGTAAATATTCATCTTTGAGGTTGTTAAGGGTTGGTAACTTGTTGCCATGGTGACTCTAAACTGTCTTTGAGTATGTCCTGGTAAAGGTCCTTAAATTAGCTTATCTTTGCAGTGCTATGTTCCACATAAAAGTTGTGTGACTCCAGAAAGTGCTTATAAATAAAAGTCTGTACATCATCAACCAGCACAATCCTAAAATCCTCACGTGTAGCTTCATAGATTGATTCTTTTGAATGAAACAGAGCAATCTGTCACTTGACTTTCTATGACATTCAAGATATTGAAGTTTATAAGAAAAGATTGATTTAGACACACGTTTAATGGAATTAAAAATGTGTGATTAATGACATCTGTTTAAGCATGATAGCTGAAGTAAAATTAATTAATCCCTTATATAAATTACATATTACACTGCATTTTGCCTAAAAAGCATGGTAATTTTCTCAAGTTTTTCTTAATTTTTTAAAAATTTTAATACTTAGTACATACTGGATCATATAATTGCATGCCTTTATTTTTATCTTACTATTCCCTGCTGAATTTCAGCATTGTTTGAATATCATGATTCCACTTTTCACCACTGTGAATTATCTAAGAAGCCAGATGATATCCAACTTCACTGGTATAATAAGGAGAAGCCTACTATAAGCTTTAATTATTTTGCCTCTAAGGCATCATACTGTGCAATGAACTATGGTAAATGTTTTTTACTAGGTAAATATACATTTTGATAGGTTAAATAAAAGAAAAAAGAAAAGGGAGGGATACATTTTTCTGGTAAATACTGCTACACCATGTATACAAAACATATACACATATACACATGTACCTCACGGAGTATTCACAATTGTAAACAAGCTTCATTTCAAATCCACATGAAGACTAAACCAAAAAATATAAGCATGAAATCTGAATCAACAGGAAGTTACACCCTCTTTTTTTTTTTTTTCTTAATATTTTTTTTTTTACTGCTGTGCTAACTTTCCAATCCTTATATGTCCATATAGTTTTTAGGATTCTAAAAACTATTAGGATTCAGGCATCTTGAGAACACCTGGAAGGTTACAGAATTAGGTCTGTCTTGAATTCAGACTGAGTATTTGAGTGTTAATATCCGTAGTCTTTTATATGTTGAGGATTTCCATTTGGTTTTATCCTTGTGGCAACCAGCAAGGAATGTCAACAAATCCTTTTACTCTCATGCTATTTACTGCTCAAACTACTGTGTTTGGAGAGCCTGGGGCTATCTTCAGAGCTTATGTTTGTAATCTAGCATGACCATTCTAAAAGGATATCTGAATTGTAGACATGTACTTTCAATAAGATTAAAATATATCAAGTCCTTTCCTATCTCAAAGTACTGTGCTTACATGTAGTACAAACAGGGAGACCTTTTTTTTTTTTTTTTTTAAAACAGTAGCCACTGTGGAATTTTCCCCATAGTAGCCTATTTAATTGAACAAACTGATTTTGTGTAAAATTAGTTAGAGATTAAAAAGTGTGGGCCAAGTGGTTGATTAACAGCATGCTGTGAATATTACCTTAAGCAGAAATTCCTCGTCTTTATGCTACACTCTCCAATGCAGTTTATTATTTATGAGTCACATAGAACAAAGCTTTTGCCTCTGAGTTTTCTAATAACTAAGTCAGGTAGTTTGAATTAAACATATCCTGAGAATTGTGGTCCATCGTGGAAAGTGAAGTGAAGTGAAGGAAGGATTGTTTATTTGCTTCTATCAGCTTCCAGATGGAGGGTCGAATAAGTAAAAAGTAAGAGCATGACAAGGAATATCTGAAAATCTCACAACAGGAAGATTTTGAAATTTATAAAGACTTTTCATTCTTTTTCCCAAATACTGGACTCACTCTCTTGTGTTTTATAATGAAATGATGATATCACAGGTGGATGAGAATGTATTGTTCTGATAATCTTTTAAAGACAGTCTTTCAACATCTTTCAGTAACTTTAGGTTTTGTATCATCATTAGGATATTCTCTCAGCTGGAAAACCCTTACTACATACCATGATTTAAGGCCAGTTCTTTTTTAGTAAAGCCAGGCATCATTATTTTGCTCCTCAGTTCTGGCAAAAATAAAAATAACACACTGAAACACATGTATGACTTCTTTTTCAAAATGTGAATTATTTGTGAGGGAGGAGGACTTTTATGTCCACATATCTACTTAACTTTTCATTGTCAAAGGATAAATTTAAATCCTTAGTTTGGCATTTGCCAACTTCTGTTATTTCATCTGTATTTGATTCTCCTGTCTTTTCCCCATTATTCCTCTCTACACTTGCCAATTCCAGTCAAATTTGCCTCCCTTTAGGGATCATAGTGAAGAGTAATATAATAATGGCCCCAATGAATAACACCTCCTTGCATCTATACTCCTTCACAATATGACCTGTCCTTCCTTCTTCCAGAGGTAGAGTCTGTTTCTTCACCTCTGGAATCAAGCCTGGCCATGTGAGTTGCCTTGATGAGTAGTATGCAGCAGAAGTGATCTTGTACAGAGGACTTGCAGTTTCCAACCATGCCCTCTTGGAACCTTGGAAACAGACTGCTCTGAAGAAGCCAGTCTATCGTACCCTAGAAAATAATCAGACCAACTTCTTGGTCTACCAGTCTTCCATCTGAAAGCAGCATCTGTGAACTTAGGTGAAACCAGCAGAGGAATTACCCAGTCAATTCAGAATCATGACAGAGTAAACCATTGTTTTTTTAGCCACTAAGTTTTGGGATGGTTTGTATAAATAACAATAATACAAAATGATAAATAATTGATTTATACGTATTGCTCTCTTCTGTTCATATTTTAAGAAACCTTTCCTATATCCCAACCAAAATGTGAGCTCTTTTATCATAGACTGGCGTATTTTAAGGGAGAGACACTTATCCTTAGTGTCCTTAAAGACCTTTACACATCTGTCCAGATTAAATAAACTGGTGGGTTTTGCATTTTTCTATGCATCTTGTTTTTAAAAGTTTACATGCTGAGGGGGGCCTGAGTGGCTCAATCAGGTAAGTGATCAACTCTTGATTTTGGCTCAGATCATGGTCTCATGGTTTGTGGGTTCGAGCCCTGCATCGGGCTCTGTGCTGACAGTGAGGAATCTGTTTGGGATTCTCGCTCCTCCTCTCTCTGCCCCTCTTCCCACTCTATAAGTAAATAAATTAATTAATAAATTAATTAATAAACTTAAAAAGTTCACATGCTGAAATACAGGAAAAGAGAAGTATATGAGAATATGTGTTAGTTTTATTTTAAGGTACTTTTTTGTTTTCTTTTTTCATTTTCTTTTTTTAATATAATTTATTGTCAAGTTGGCTAACATGCAGTGTATATGGTGTGCTCTTGGTTTTGGGGTAGATTCCTGTGATTCATCACTTACATCCAACATCCAGTGCTCATCCCAACAAGTGTCCTCCTCAATGCCCATCACCCATTTTCCCCTCTCCCCCACAACCCCTGATCAACCCTCAGTTTGTTCTCTGTATTTAAAACTCTCTTATGGTTTCCCTCCCTCTCTGTTTGAAACTATTTTTTCCCCTTCCCTTCCCCTTTGTCTTCTGTTAAGTTTCTCAAGTTCCACATATAAGTGAAAACATATGATATCTGTCTTTCTCTGACTGACTTATGTTACTCAGCATAATACCCTCCAGTTCCATCCATGTTGCTGCAAATGGCAGGATTTCATTCTTTCTCATTGCCAAGTAGTATTCCCCTGTATATATAAACCACATCTTCTTTATCCATTCATCAGTTGATGGACATTTAGGCTCTTTCCATAGTTTGGATGTTGTTGGAAGCACTGCTATAAAGGTATGTTTTCTCAAGCAAATGCATATGAAAGACCAATGCCAGAAGTTCTGCAAGGTATACATAAAAAATTAAAATGTAACTGCATTAAAGAAATTTATAATTTAGGACAGGGTTTGGTAAACAATAGAAAGCTCTCTGGCTGCCTGTTTTTGTAAAACGAGTTTTTCTGACATGCATGCCTCCATTTATGTATTGTCTATGCTGCTTTTGCACAACAGTAGAGTTGAATAGTTTGCTAAACTGTTTTGTTTGCAAAACCTAATACATTTACTATCTGTTCCTTTAAGAAAAACTTTGCTGACCCACAGCTTCGAATAAGTAATATAACTATATTCAGAGGAGAAATATGAAACATGAATGCTGGTAGACAAAAAAAGTAATATTTTACAGATATAAAGGAGAATATGATCGTTTTGGCTGGGATATTGAGGAAAAACTGTATGAGTAAGAAAAACTTGGCATAAATGATCAAATGGGGCAATATTTTTAGTAAGCAGTGGATTTGAAGGTGAAAAATTGGAGAGCAGGAAAAATAGAGAGAAAGAAGACATCTTAGTAGGTAAGAAGAAGAGAACAAAGAGTGGAGTTGAGAGTTAGGGAGAGTGTTGGGATGTTACAATGTCTTTGAAAACGAAGACAGAGCTGTAAAGCAGGATGGTCCACAGTACAGGTTGATGCAGAAAGTTATTGTGTTAGTTTCCTGAGACTGCTGTAACAAAGTACTAATGGTTAGGTGGCTTAAAACAATAGAAATTTATTTTATTTTTTTTCACAAATTTGGAGGCTAGAAACCTGAAATCAAGTCTTTGGCAGAGCCATATTCGCTTTGACAGTTCTAGGGACAGTTCCTCTTTCCTTCTAGCTTGTGATGTTTCCCAGCAATCCTTGCATTCCTTAACTTAGAGATGTATCACTCCAGTCACATGGCCTCCTTCTCCCAGTGTGTCTTCATATACTCTCCTATTCATGTCTGTGTGTCTAAATTTCTCCATTTTAGTGGATACCAGCCATATTAGATTAAGGCTTATTTTAGTTGATTACCTCTGTAAAGATTTTCTTTCCAAATAGTGTCACATTTTGAAGTCCTGGAGGTTAGAACTTCAACATGTGTTTTTAGGGAGGTCACAGTTTAACCCAAAATAGATATAGACCAGAAAACTGGTATGAGCCAGCAGATGCAGAGATTAAATTGTCATTGATGAACTTTGAAGAACTAATTTAAGTTAGATTGGTGAGTTTAAGAACCATATTGCTAGGGTATATGGTTTGCTTTAAGGGAAATTAGAAGCTATTAAGGTAGAATAATTTGGGAGATTTCAAAATGATGACTAGAAAAATAGAGAACAGGGTATCTTGAGATATACATGAGCTAGCATTCATTTTGGGAGAGTCAGTATGCTAACAAAGAAGAAACTGAAGAAGCACAAGAGAATAAAACAGCTAATAGAGCAAGTGTTAGATTTAAGTAAGAATTAAAATGGGAAGTAACCAAAATAATGGTGAAGGAAGCAGTGTTGGCTAGAAGGAAGAGTATATTTTCCCTCAAAGATCGGAAGAAAGAGAGGTCCCCAAATGTTGCAGAGAGATTTCACATTGGATTCACAATTTCTTGGGATAGTAGGATATGATATTATACCTGTACAGTAAAACAATGAGGATTATGTATAGGACTTAAGGCTAGTGTAAAAGTCTGGATTAGCCATCCTTATAAATTTGCTTTGGTACCAACAAGAGATGAATAAGATATATATACACCATTCAGCAAAGAGCCCCAAGTTGAGATTAGGGAGCTTGGATTTGTACTGAGTATGATTAGTATAGTTACATGATTTTTTCACTCATACTAAGCAGCCCCAGAGATAGAACATAGAATATTGACTGTAAGTGTTATTGAGACCTGGGGATTGGCAAGTATTTGAAATGGTAGCAATTCTTCAGTAGAAGTGAGCGCTTAATAATATTTTTGACATTGATGCCAGAGTTTGTTAAAAGGCAAAGGAAATCATAAAAGATGTGATGAACTTGAAGACAAAACAGGAAACATCTAGAATTCGATGTTCTTGATGAGAAGCAAGCTCAGATTTAGGAGCAGTGACTGGGTGAAGAGAGAAGGAGATTTTAGAATTTAGAGTCTTAGAGAAATGTTGCATACCGCTGAGGAGAAATGTGTAGCTAGGCTGGTAGGTTTTTCAAGACATTTTTTATGAAAAACAGTTAAAAAAAATCTTGATCTAAATGGAGAACACAACATCAGAATAGATTGAATGAACAAATATCTAGAAGCCAAACTCATTTTATAGTTTAGTTAATGTGAGAATTTGAATAAAGTGATGAAATTATTTTTTATCAGGAAGAGATCATTTTTATATGACTGGCAGAACTAATGGCAGAGGATTTTAAGTCAGTGGAAATGTACATGCATATTAATGTACGACTAATTTTTCCACTTTGCAAAGCTGGGTGGAGGAATTATTACAGAATGTTTAATTGTTAATGGGAAATTGTGTGGGTAGCTTGTTACAGTGCTTAGCAAATCTTAATGAATAAATGCTTCAGATTAGTGGACTTAGATGTTATAAAGAGTATTAAGTTTAAGTCATCTTTTATATCACATTTCATACCATAAACTATGAAGAACTGTCATAGTTTAGGATGCATTGTCTTTGACCTTTCATACATGAATTGCATAACCCTCTCTACATAGTAGGTTGGTCAGACTGAACTCAAAGCAACTGCAAACAGGAAATTCCTTTCTTTTTCTCCTCACCAAACATTTAAGCAAAATCTATTAAGTCTCCCCTGCCTGTGTTTAGATGGCATCTCAAACAGATCCCATGACTTTCCTATCTTTTTTGACTATAAAAATAATTTCATGTGCAGTTATTAAAATGTTCAGTTTAGTTTAAATTAAAATTTCAATTTCACATCCAATTAAAACTTTTTTCCCTCATTAGTTTAGGCATGATCTGTGTCTAATTTACAAAACAAAACAAAACAAAACAAAACCAAAAAAAAAATACTGAGCTAGATGGTGGGGAGAGGGTGGTCTATTCTTGCATCATTTTTTTTCTACCTACTCTTGCTGTCCCACCTCCATCTTCTCTCCTTTTACAGTTAGGGCAGGAGGTGTGAAGGAAAGATTAGAGAAAAGGTACAAATGGTTTGTAACTCATGGGTGCTGTCTGTGGTATTCTATCAGTTGACCTTTTCTGTCTTTAATCATCCTGATTATGGCAGATATTTGACAAGTGGGATAAGTGTGCAGGATTTGCAGAGGCTCCTGCAGAGGTCTTCTGGCATCCCTGGTGATGTACTGCCATGCTCTCTTCCCCTGATGGAGCTTTGTCTTTGACAGAGTTTATTAAAGTGCTTTACATACATGGCCCACTAGAAACTCACACATCTGTGTCTCACCAAACTGTTCAAGACAGTTGCCTAACTTTTTTTTTTTTTTCAGCGTTTTTTATTTATTTTTGGGACAGAGAGAGACAGAGCATGAACGGGGGAGGGTCAAAGAGAGAGGGAGACACAGAATCGGAAACAGGCTCCAGGCTCCGAGCCATCAGCCCAGAGCCTGACGCGGGGCTCGAACTCACGGACCGCGAGATCGTGACCTGGCTGAAGTCGGACGCTTAACCGACTGCACCACCCAGGCGCCCCGACAGTTGCCTAACTTTTGACTCCTCCTTTCTCATACTGCCAAATGCAGGCACTCCCAGTCACCTGTTTTTAGGCTTTTCAGTAAGGAATAGTAGGTATCCTTCTCTATGTTGTTGTTTGCTCCTAAAGTGGAGTTTTCTCTTGGGCTCTCTCACCTCACCTCGTCTAAATGACAAGAGCGCAGTGGGCTCTAACAAGCTTCTTGCTGGGGAAGGAGGGAACTTTCCTTTCTTATAAGCATCCTAATCCTAATAAGTAGTTCTCTTGAGGTATCCATCACTTGGCTTCAATGAGAACAGAACAGTGTACATCCCCTTCTCCCAGGATGAGGGGAAGGGTTAAGGCATTCTGTCTGTCTAGGGATTTCCTTCAAACATTTTATTTTTTAATGTTTATTTATTTATTTTGAGAGACAGAGGGAGCAAGTGCTCAAATGGGGGAGGGGCAGAGAGAGAGGGAGAAAGAGAATCCCAAGCAGGTCCCGTGCTGTCAGTGCAGAGCCCGATGTGGGGCTCCATCTCACCAACTGTGAGATCATGACCTGAGCCAAAATCAAGAGGTGGTCGCCCAACAGATTAAGACACCCAGGTGCTCCTAAATATGATGTCTTTCCTTATGTTGACTTTCTGGGGTCATGACCCTGACTGGTTTTTGATCCATTTTGGTCAGGTGGTTTTATTACCACTCTTCAGAAGATTGGATACATTATATCTGTTGCTTTCAGCTTTGGGAGTTTAGCTGAAAATCTGAGACTTCAGAGGCAGTGTCCAATTTGTTTACAGATTAATTATGAATGCTTTTTGTGTTAAACCTAGGACTGAGCTCATACATGGAGAATTGTAACCTATAGCAAATAACACAAAAAGAAGGAGGATATCTAAAGTTTCTCATC
>NW_026057584.1:82502657-82513323 GCF_023721935.1 Panthera uncia
CTAAAGTTTCTCATCACTTTTGCCTAGATTATTCATGAAGATGAGAACAACTCATAACATTTGGATTTTAAAAAAATTAGTAATTGGCTACAGATGAAGATTCCTATGATTAGTACTACTATTTTTTTTTAAATAATGTTTACTTATTTTCCAGAGAGAGAGAGATGACAGTGTGAGTAGGGGAGGGGCAGAGAGAGAGGGGGAGACATAGAATCTGAAGCAAGCTCCAGGCTCCGAGCTGTCAGCACAGAGCCTGATGTGAGGCTCAAACTCCCAAACTGTGAGATCGTGACCTTAGCTGAAGTTGGACACTTAACCAACTGATCCACCCAGGCACCCCCTACTACTTTGAATTCAAGTTGTCATGACGTCACATTTATATGTAATTAGTACTCAAAATGTCTTGATTGCAGGGTTTATACGTTTTACGTATTATGGGACTTTCAGAATAGTGTTTAAGTAGTTGGCACTCATGATAAAATGTGATCTTCAGAACTTCACAGTGAGGATTTAAGTATTCCCTGTTTATTATTTATAGAATATTTAACAAACACTTAAATGACACTGTGGGTGAGGCATTGTTATGAGTGCTTTATAACTAATAATTGATTGGATTTTCATAAAATCTCTGTGGGACTGGTAATCTTACCATTCCCATTTTACCAAAGATTAAACTGAAGCATAGAGATCTTATATTTGCCCAAGATTACACCATATAGGTAGTAAAGCAGGGGTTTTGCCAGGGCAAGTTTGACTCCAAAATGTATGTTCTTACCAGCATGCAGTGTAACCATTTACTTCTAAGGGGCTTAAATTAGATTGAAATAGGAGACATTCAAAAAATATTAACTAAAAGTTGGAAAATCCAGTCATGAGGTGAATGAAGGGAAAAATTATTATACTGAAGATTTATGCACTAAATTTAGCTCTGAGGTTTCTAACAGGCAAGTCATAAAGGAAAATACATTGAATTAGATGGTTTATAGTCTTATCAAAGGGAACTTAGAATTTATTTGGATGAAGAAACTTTCTGTACTATTCAGTAATAGAGGTTTATATCAAGAGGCTCTTTTCATAAAAGACACATCCTATAAAATTTTCACAGATTGTATAGAAATTCTCTTTCTATTATGTCTTATAATAAATAAGTTGAAGATAATGAAAACACTAAAACTTTGTGAAGAAAATTCTAAAGAAAACTGTTTATTAACATACCTGGAAAATCTCTATTCCTTCTGAATTTAATGATAGACCACAGAAAAAATAATTCTTTTCATAAATTTTGCTCACCTAATTTTCTAAAAGACATTTAAAAATAACTTACCCTTTGTATATCTTAAATTGGCATCTTACTTTTTATTAAGTTTAAATACTTGTAATTAATGCAATTTCTGATAGGTTGCAATTAATATTTAGAATAAAACTGACAGTCTTTAAATGTATCTGTGGAACTTAATTACTCTAGCGATTTAATATCTACTAAATCAGTTTTAAGGTGTATGAGTAAGTTCTTAGCCAGTAGGTGGGAAAAACTCACCCTTCCTACTATATGTTTCTCTTACCCTCACACAATTACCACACTCCCAACACTCCTGTCACAAGTGTGTAGGATTTTTCCCCACACCAGCAATTCTCTGTGACACCAGCTGGATTACCTACAATTCAATTCAGTTCTGACACTAGTTGGAGTTGGTGCAGACTCCCAGGTTAAGGGCTTAGTCCCACAAGACTGCCCCCCCCCCCACTTCAGATGTCAATGGCAAGTACATCCCAGGTCACCTAGGTTATTCAACTTTGGTTACAGATTGGGGGGTTCCCATGACACCTTCTCACAGAGCTCAAGGAAATTCTTATGTTTACCAGTTGTTATATAATAGAAGATGATAAAGGATACAGATGACCAGCCAGATGAAAGGTGAGGTCCCAAAGGGTCCCAGTCACAGGAGATTCTGGCTATCCTCCTGTCATAGAGATGTGAGGTATGCTATCCTCTATGGAGGAGTTGAGGTGTGCTATCCTCCTGTCATAGAGATGTGTTCTCCGAACCTTGTATTTTCGGAAATTCTATGGAATTTTTGTCATGTAGACATATTGATCATCAACTCAATTTCTGGCCCCTCTTCAGAGAATGGATGGTGGGACTGAAAGTTCCAAATATTTAATCATGGCTTGTTTTTTTCTGGAAACCACCATATCTAAAAACCAACCAAGAGTCATCTCAGTACAGCAAAAGACACTCCTATCAACCAGGAAATCCCAAGGGATTTAGGTGCCCTGTGTCAGGAACCAGAAGATGTGCCTAGTGCTCTTATTGCTTAGGAAATTAAAGTGTTTTAGAAGCTCCATGCCAGGGACTATGGACAGAAACCAGTATATGTATGTGTGTGTGTATATACTTTTTCTATGACTTTGTAACCAAACATTTTACTTTCTGAATTCCATTCTATTATACATGTAGAATATGTATATTTTTCTTCTTGAAAACCTATTACCCACCTTTTATTAAGTCTCTGTAGCATCTATTTATGTATATATTTAAGTTTTCACTTTTTTATTTTGTGTGCAATTGGAATCTAAGTTTTAGAAATTTTTTTTTGGATTAGCTATAATTGAGGGCATTGTTAGTATACATTACCAGAACAACATATATAACAAACTTAGATAGGTAATTACTAAACACACACACACACACACACACACACACACACACACACAAATAAAATTACTGGCAGTGAATCTTTTAATGACACTTTTTACCATTAGTTCATGTATTTTTTATTTATTTATTTATTTATTTATTTATTTAGGGAGAGAGTGCATACTTTCATGAGTGGGTAGGGGCAGGGGGAGAGGAAGAAAGAGAATCTTAATTACACAAACTCCATCTCACCCCCTTCAGATTATGACCTGAGCTGAAATCAAAAGTTGGACATTTAACCAACTGAGCCACCCAGGTGTCCCTAGTTTGTGTATTTTGGGATTAATGTTACTTATTGCTAGAGTAATATAAGGCTCATTAGAAATTAATTGCAAGAAGAAAAAGTCTTAGAGCACTAAAACAAGACATACAAAAAATACACTAAAGATTGTTGTGAATCCATTTTTAGAGTAGATCCGACAAAATATTTCTATGAGGATAGTACAAATACTGTAATTACACGGTAGGGATGAAAACATTTTCAGAATTTCATGTACATAAAAATGAACATGGGTTTTCAGAATTCAGTAAGCATCCTATAAAAATTCACGATAGAGTTTGCCTTGTGATCCTACATAAGTGTTTGAGAAGATATACAGCACTGTCTTGTGTCCAGTATATGATCCATCTACTCAGAGATGTAATGTTGATCTGTTGGAAATAACTGTAGAATTTATGTTACCATATCCTCCTTGAAATCATGGTAAAAATATCAATACGAGTCAGTAAGTCTCCTCCTCGAGCTCTTTCTCATTATTGAGAATGATGGAATTGTAGGGAGGCTACACTTCATAGAAAATTGGTATTTTTAGCATGATTTTAAAAATTTTGAACTTTCTAATTTTTAGATACATTAATAAATAAAGCATAGAGGCTTACGTTAGTGTGTCACTTCAATGAAATCAGTTTCCACTAACTGCCCTATTTCTTACTGACGCTGTTTTGTTCTCATGTGATGTTCCCTCAAAACAAAGGATTGTCTAAGGATAGCCAATGAGTGGAACAGGAAGTTATCAAACAGAAAGTTTCTGCTGTCCCACTCCAAAACGTATGTTAATTCAGAACATTCAAATTATGTTTGTGAGATTCATCCACATTGCTGTATGTCACTGTAAATTTTTGGTATTCCACTCCATTTATGTCATGTTTTATCCCTAAAAAAATATGTAAAATCCATGGTTTTATGGTACCTTAATGAAAGGAGTCTTTTCAGATACTGATTTTTGAATTTCCTCTCCTTTTTTGGTGCATTACAGATTTTTACATTCCAAGGCATTGTGCACTACTGAGATGGTTAGGATGTGTTACTCTCTTTGGGTATAGTATAAGAAATGTGCATGTAAAAGGTGAAGTGAAAAAGGAAAGCTTCCATAATGTTTCTGTTGCAGTTAGTTTTTCAGATTATTTTTATGAAGGAGTTTATATTTTCAGGAGGACCTAGAAATTGATTGTATGAGTCTGTGGCCATACCACCCTGAACGCGTCCGAGCTCGTCTGAAATTGATTTTACGAGCCTGCGTGCCACTAGGAAAGGTTTTCTGTACCCTCAAGGGTATATTCAAATCCCTATTTACATAGTAGACTACAGTTTGAAAGCTCTGAATATTGAGGCTGAATTCCTCTGTTTTAACTGTAGGGATTTTGTGTCATTGGTTGACTACTGTTCTCTTAAGTACTCTTGATTTTAACATCACAGATAAGTTTTGCCTGTTTTTTAAAAAAATTATATACATAATTCTGTATGTATTTTTGTGTGCATATGACTTCTTTTTTTCCAGTTTATTCTTAGGAAATTCATTCATTTTTATGTCACTGTAGTTATATTTTTATTTTTGTATTGCTTTCCATTCTATAAATATACCATGATTTACTTGTCTGATTTACAGTTGATGGACATTTCAGGGTGTTTTCCTTTGGGACTTTTGTGAATGATGCTACCATAGCTTTCAGAAGTTCCTTGATCCTGTGATGGTAGTTATCATTACCAGCCAGTATAGAGAACTTTGATTCCTCTTCTTAAGCCTCCTAACAGTAGACCTTGTGCAACTCTTGTTGAGATTCTAACCATCTTTACAGAGGTGAATACTCATGAAGAATGCTAAGTAGAGTCTCCAGGACAAGAAAACATGAAGCTCTTGTATGCAATTACTACTGCAGAAAGCAAATTTTATTATACCAAAGCATGCTCACCAGTTAAAGCTTTTTCTCCACAAAATTCACACTTCAAAAATACGGGAAAATTTTACAGTCATTTTTTTACTTATTTTAGCTATTGGGATCTAGATGTTTTATTGAAAAGGCAAATCGTTAGGAAAAATTCCTGGAAATAGAATTTTTGGACAAAAGATCAGACATATTTTGAGATTTCCGATTAAGGAACAGTTATGTTTTACACCCCATCACAATGTGTCAGAATGCCAATCTCCCTTACTAATGACACAAATTGATTATTGCCAGTTTTATTGGCTGAAAATGGGATCTCTATGTTGTTTTTATTTGCATTGCTTTGATTACTAGTGATGTTGAAACAGTATATCTAATAGTGAAACAGAGCCTGAATTGAGAAGAGAGGGAAAGAGATCATTAAGCCTTTATTTTTAAAAGGTTAACATTCTGATTTCTGTTATTAAAATATGTAAAAAAATGGATAAAGTAATCACTTTATCATCTGTATGTTCTACAACCTTTTACTATTTAATTATCCATTTTTCCACGTTTCAGATTTCTAGATGGAGCTGGAGGCAAAAGGCATGGGGTGTGGTCTAAGAGATTGGGAACCGTTAGGATTATGTGGAACCAGCTATGACATTCTTTTTTCTTCCACTCTTCTTCCAAAATTTAGATTATGAAGAGACACACATACACTGTGATAATTATATTATACCTTTATGAAAAAGCCAAAACACCTAAATTTTAAAATGCTTTACCTTAGCAATAATGAAGCACAAGGAAACCAAAGTTGGATAATGAAAGTCAAGGGCAAACCATCTTTCTTCATGTATTGCAGCACTTTTGTATACTAAGAATTTAAAAAATGTTGAAAGAATGAATGATTAAGAAATGGTATGTTTACTTGCAAGATATGAATGCTAGCAAAAATATCAAGTTGTGACATGCAAACTGTTTTTTAAATATCTTTTATGTCTGCTATTTACTGAAAATGTTTTAAGTTTGGTTTATCAGAAAATCAATGAGTAAAATATTACTCATTGTAAGAAATAATGATTGTTATATTGTCCATTATTACGTATCAGCCATATGATTTGTGAAAAGCAAACCAAGTGGGAGTTTGCTGTCGAATATGCTATTACTATGGGTTTACTGATAATTAAACATTATATGGTGAGAGAAAAATCAGTCAAAATATTATCAAAGAAAAATCCACTTTGATGGATATGCATTATTACTTCAGAGATTTATCACTGTTGTTACGCCTAAACTAACAACTAGGCCTCAAATTTGTAATGTTAAATGTATAGATGAAATATTAGAAACATAATTAAAACAGCAATAATGCAGTATAAATTACAAAGTCACTTTACAAAAATAACAAGCATTTGGTTCCCAGGAAGGGTTAAGAAGTTTGGAAATAGGAAATTTCAGAAAGACAGGTTGGGGACAAAGAATAAAAATCCATTCATATTAGCTTAGGTGATTGGAAATGTTATAAGATGGATACAGAATTTGAAAAAATGAAAGTAAACTATCTTAGTAGACACCATGAAATATTAGCACACAATTTTTTAAAATTTGATAATCATCGTTTTTGAGAAATGGAATGTTTAGGTGGAAAGCATCTCAGGGAACTACCTTAGTAGAGTCCATACTTTACTACTATAATGTTCCTCCTTTATAAGTTATTTTCAGTTTCTACTTCTTGCCCTTGCAAACTGATTAATTTCTCATTCCTTTCTTTTTTTTGTCATAATATATCTTTATTTGAGTTCTTCTTACTTACAGTTTGTGTAGGTTTTTGCTGTTTCAGAGATTCTTCTTGTGGGCTTCTCTTTTTGTATATATCCAAGATTTGCTCATCATATTTTCTAATTTCTAATTGTATGTCTTTACTCCAAATTCAGAAAGAAATGATCCACTTAAGTGAAAGATTCACAAAATATAATGCATTTCTGGTGTAACTTTTATGTCAGGTAAACTCAGAAGCCATCTCAGGAGAATTGCGACTAGTATTTATTTTTATGAACTCTTCAGGAGTTTATTTTCAGAGTAAAAATTCAGGGAACAAAATGCTCTCTTCGGGTCCCATTGCTAGCCAAATCACCTTGGTGGAGTTCTGAGACCACCTACGTGTAAGGACATACTTAGGAAAAGGTTGTAAGAGAGGTATACTGAAATTTTTCTGGAGTTTTTGGAACTGGTAGATACCTTGCATGGAATGCATTCCAACCTATGTTAATGGTAATAGTAGATAAAAATCTTAAAGACTCAACAAAAATTAAAATGATGAAACTCCAAAATAGTTATTATTTTATGATAAAGTCATTTAATACATTGCAGTGCTATCTACTGTCATTTATTTTGCAAAGAAAATGTGATTATAATGAGTAACATCTCAATCTAAGATGGAATTAAAGATGTTGGTATTCTAATAGTTTACACATGGTCAGTCTATCTGATTAAAATGTAGTGCTATAATAAATGTTGACTTTACCCTCAATTTCCATAGTAAAATAATATTTAAACTGTATTGAAACAATAAATCAAGCAAAAGAACACAGATAACCGAAAGGACCACCTAGCATAAAAGTTGAAGTGACTTATTTAGAGAAGTCCTTTACTTTATCGAAAAGACCCAAGGAATTGGTGATTTACACATTTGACAGTAGTAATTATTTTTTTAAATTAAACACAATGGGGTTTATCTTCAGAGTAAAGGTTTAGTTACCAAAGCCACATCATTGTTCTGTTTATTGAACTTGAGATTTTCCTTTCACAGTAAACAAGATGTAATAGTTTCAGAGGGAGAAATGTGAGCTTTTTTGTGAGCTTTATTGGGTGTTCTTATGCACTGATGAAATGTTTTCCTGTTTTAGGTTAAGTATTAAGTAGAACACCATGTGGCTGCACCACTTTTATACCCCTTTTTAAGTGGCATACACTTCCATAACTATTTGCAATAATAAGTGAGCAATTTGAATTAAGTGTAGGTGTTAGTAGCATTTGCAGAATTTTCCACATTTTGCTCTTGGCTCCTGACATTAGACTTATAACTATTGAGAAATAAAGCTTTAGACATTTCAAGTGATACCCTGTCTGGTTTCCTTCATAATGTCAGTATGGAGCCAAATTTGTCCCCATGAAACACACATACAACTCGGATTTGAGAATTTCAGAGTCGCAAACCAAATTTAGGATAGTGCATTAGGGATCATTTGTCCCTTTGTTTTCACTTTATAGGATGAGAAGACAGTTTCAGAGAGGTTGTCTTGAACAAAAGAAAAAAAATTGCAAATAAAAATGGATATTTTGGTAAAGAGAGGATAGAGTCGTACCTTGTTTTATTGTACTTCACAGATACTGACTTTTTTGTTTGTTTTTTTACAAACTGAAAATTTATGACAACCCCGTGTAGAGTAAGTCTATTGGCATGATTTTGCCAGCAGCATTTGCTCACTTTGTGTCTCTGTGTCACGTTTTGGTAATTGACATAAAATCTGAAAAGTTTTCATTATATTTGTTATGTTGATCTATAGTGATCTTTGATATTACTGCTTTAGTTGTTTTATACGGTGGTGTCCATATACAATGGAAAACATAAACAATAAATGTATGTATTTTGACTGTACTACTGACCAGCTATGCTTCAGTTTTATGCTCCTTCTTCTTGGACCTCCCTATTTCCTGAGACACAACAATATTGAAATTAGGAAAATTAGTAACCCTGCATTAACCTGTAAGTGTGCAAGTGAAAGGAAGAGTCACGCATCTCTCACTTTAAATCAAGAGCTAAAGATGATTAAGCTTAGTGAGGAAGGCATGTCAGAAGCCAAGACAAGCTGAAAGCTAGGTCTCTTGCACCAAACAGTCAATCAAGTTCTGAATGCAAAGGATACATTTTTGAAGGAAATTAAGAAGTTCTGTTGTGGTGAACACATGGAGGATAAGAAGGCAAAACAGCCTTATTACTGATATGGAGAGTGTTTTAGTGGTCTGGATAGAAGATCAAACCAGCTCTAACATTCCCTTAAGCCTAAGCCTGATCCAGAGCAAGTCCCTAACTATTTAATTCACTGAAGGCTGAGAGAGGTGAGGAAGCTGCAGAAGAAAAGTTGGAAGCTAACAGAGGTTGGTTCATAAGTTCTAAGGAAGGAAGCTGTCTCTAAAACATAAAAGTACAAGGTGGAGCAGCAGATGATGATTTAGAAGCTGCAGCAAGTTATCCAGAAGATCTAGCTAAGGTAAGTAATGAAGGGTAGCTACAATAAATAGATTTTCAATGTAGATGAAAACAGTCTTCTATATGGAAGAACATGCCCTGTAGGACTTTTATAGCTAGAGAGGAGAAGTCAGTGCCTGGCTTTAAAGCTTCAAAGTTCAGACTGAGTCTTGTTGGCAGCTAATGAAACTGGTGATTTTAAGTTGAATCCAGTGCCCATTGACCATTCTGAAAATCCTAGGCCTCTTAAGAATTATGCTGACTCTACCCTGCCTGTACTTTATAGAGAGAACAACAAAGCCTGGATGACAGCATATCTGTTTACAACATGGTTTACTGAATATTTTAAGCCCACTGTTGAGATCTACTACTCAGAAGAAAAGCTTTCTTTCAAAATATTCTTCAAACTGACAATGCAACTGGTTACCCAAGAACTCTGATGGAGATGTACAAGAGATTAGCATTTTCATGCCTGCTAACACAACATGCATTCTCTAGCTTATGGATCAAGGACTAATTTTGACTTCCAAGTTTTATTACTTAAGAAATGCATTTTTATAAAGCAATAGCTGCCATAGGTAATGATTTCTGTGATGGATCTGGGCAAAGTAATTTGGAACCCCCTGGAAAGTATTCACTGTTCTAGATGTCATTAAGAACATTTATGATTCATGGGAAGAGGTCAAAGTATCAATATGCACAGGAGTTTGAAAGAAGTTGGTTTCAAGCCTCATGGATGACTTTGAAGGGTTCAAGACTTTAGTGGAGGATGCAATTGCGGATATGGTGGAAATAGCAACAGAACTGGAATCAGAAGTGAGTCTGAAGACGCGTCTGAATTGCTGCAATCTCACTTGAATGAACAAGTTACTTCTTAATGGATGAGCAAATAAAGTGGTTTTTTTAAAAAAAATTTTAAATGTTTATTCATTTTTGAAAGACAGGGAGAGACAGAGCACAAGTAGGGGTGGGGCAGAGGGGGGTGGGGGGGACACAGAATCTGAAGCAGGCTCCAGGCTCTGAGCTGTCAGCACAGAGCCTAATGCGGGGCTCCAACTCATGAACTGCGAGATCATGACCTGAGCCGAAGTCAGATGCTCAACTGACTGAGCCACCCAGGTGCCCCAAAGAAAGTGGTTTCTTGAGTTGGAATCTCGTCTTGGTGAAGACCCTGTGAAGATTGTTGAAGTGACAACAAAGGATTTAGAATATCACATAAACTTGATAAAGCAGTGGAGAAGTTTGAGAGGATTAACTCCAGTTCTGAAAGAAATTTTGTTGTGGATGAAATACTATCAACAGCATCAGTGCTACAGAGAAATCCTTTGTGAAAAGAAGAGCCAATCAATGCTATGGACTTTATTGTCTTATTTTAAGAAATTGCCACAGCCACCTGAATCTTCAGCAGTCACCAGACTGATTAGTCAGAAGCTGATCAACATTGAGGCAAGAATTTTCACTAGCAAAAATATAATAACTTGCTGAAAGCTCAGATCATAGACAGCATTTTTTAGAAATAAAGCATTTTTTCTTTCTTTCTTTCTTTCTTTCTTTCTTTCTTTCTTTCTTTCTTT
>NW_026057584.1:82513333-82524786 GCF_023721935.1 Panthera uncia
TTTCTTTCTTTCTTTCTTTCTTTCTTTCTTTCTTTCTTTCTTTCTTTCTTTCTTTCTAGAAAGAGTGTGTGTGTACAAGCATGCAATTGGAGGAGGAGCAGAGGGAGTAGGATAGAGAAAATCTCAAGTAGTCTCCATGCTAATTACAGAGCATTACAGAGCATGTAATACTTGGGGCTCAGCCTTACAACAGTGAGATCATGACCTGAGCCAAAATCAGGAACTCAACCAACCAAGCCACCCAGGTGCCCCAATAAAACATTTTTAAATTAAGGTATGTACATTGTTTTATGAAACATAATGCTATTGTACACTTAATAGGCCTTAGTATAGTGTAAACATAACTTTTATATGTACTGGAAAACCAAAAAATTCATTTGACAAGCTTTATTGTGATACTTGCTTTATTTCAGTGGTCTGGAACCAAGCTACAGTATCTCTGAGGTATGCCTGTATGTGTACAGAGAGATTTTAAATAGTTTACTCTTATTTTCTCCCATATTTATAAGAAAAAAAATTTCATATTTTATTTAATTCCGCTATATGTTTGATGAGCAAATAGATTTAGAGACTTAATTTACACTTAATTTTTGAGAGACACTCAGCATGTTACAACCCTAATTAACAACTTCGCTTTAACTTGTCAAATGATGTAGAGGTTTACAACATTTTCTACAGTGTTCATGTTATAACCCTTAAACATTCCCACTGTGGAATGTCATCAGTGTCTGTTGTTGGGACAAATTTGTCCAACATTCTGCCCATTGTTAACAAGGAAATCCCATCAATTTAATTAAATAAGAAACAAGTAAAATATGCAATCTGTTAGATCACATGTAGTCTCTTTGCTACATCATTTTGCTCTTGTTGATAGGCTTCTTAATGCTTTCATGTGGAATTCTTTCTCAACATCTTAAGCTCCTAGAGTTCAGGGACTACATTTTATATTTCCCAACTCTCCTTCTCAGTGTCTCATGCAATATTGTGAACACAGTTGTTTTAATAAATGATTGTTTGCCAAGTAAGTATGATATACTTAGAGCTCATGCATGAGGTGGGGTATTAAGCAAACAGTAATTAAGCAGGTGAAGTCATATACGTTTTTAAAAAAAATTTTTTTTAACGTTTATTTATTTTTGAGACAGAGAGAGACAGAGCATGAACAGGGGAGGGTCAGAGAGAGAGGGAGACACAGAATCCGAAACAGGCTCCAGGCTCTGCGCGGTCAGCACAGAGCCCGACGTGGGGTTCAAACTCACGGACAGCAAGATCATGACCTGAGCTGAAGTCGGCTGCCCAACCGACTGAGCCACCCAGGCGCCCCATATGTTTTTAGTTTCTTTTTCACTCCTCCTCTTTCCATTTAATATTGTTTGCTGATAATGTTCCCTAGGACCACCTAGAACAAATCCTCAGATATCTTTGCCTTGTATATTGTACGAAAATGACTATTATATAGTTGTTCTCTATGAGTAAACTATCTGAAATTGAATTCTGAGGTGATCCTGGAACTTGGAGATGAAGGAATTGCAAGCATCGAACTGTTTTGGCTACTAACACTCTGAACTTCAGTAAGTCTTAGAGAAATTTATCAGAATTGGGGGACTTTAAAAATTTTTACATTTTATTAATGGTTCTTATGAGGTACAAATCGGAAACGGTTATTAAATGATGAGTGGGGGTTTTCTGAAATGAAAGAGTAAGCTTATAGAGAATCAGAGATTAGCTAATCCTATTATTAGTTAAGAAAGCCTGGAATTGGACACATGATCAGGATGGACACACATGTATAAATTCTGCCTGGTAGGGTACTGTAAAAATGTCTTGGGCAATTTATCAGAAACAGGTGACTTATAGACGTGTCTTTTTGACATGTGTAATATTTTATAAACATTTGAATATGTTGTCAACACTTAAAGGTTGAGAAATTTTATTGAAATATTTGGATTTGTGCTTCTCTTGGAAAATCAGGTCTGGCAATTTTGGTTTCTGTTATTTCATAGAATGATTATACATTTTTTTAGGTATCCTACAGTCACCAGTAGTTACCTTCACTCATTTATGTGATCTGCTTAGTACCTTTGGCTTTTGGCTTTATAGGTAGTATCTCAAACCCACGAAGATTTGTGTTCTTGAATTACTAGAACTAGCTTAAGGGATTCATTGAACTACATTCAAAACTGGAACAAGATGGTATAGATCAGCATTTTTCAATATGGTAGCCTTTTCATATTTACAACTATTTAAATTCATTAAAATTAAATTAAAAATAGGGCAAAAAGGGAAATGGGATTAAAAGATACAGACTCCCAGAATATAGTTAACAATATGTAACAACTTTGCATGGTGACAGATGGTAACTAGATTTATTGTGGTGATCACTATGTGATGTACACAAATATTGAATCACTATGTTGTATACTTGAAACTAATATAATAGTTTATGTCATCTACACTTCAGTAAAAAGAGAAAAAAATAAAAATTCAGTCGTATTAGTTGTATTTCTAGTTGCATTTCAAGCTGTCCTTCCACATAGATTGAGAAACCTTTTATCTCTATTAGGCGGTACTAATACCGAAAGGAAAATCTTTACAATTGACAATGACAAAAGCTAAATCAAGGATGGTAAACTTCAAGTTGAAAATGCTAAAGCACAAATAAGTAAACACCCAGAACCACTGATTTGAAGCACAGGAAGTGGGAAGTGTTTAAAAAGATAATCCAAATCTCCTTAAATCTATTTAAGCACACTGGCCCAAATGGATTGCATTGTAAAAAACGGGAAGTACTTATACATGGAATAGGAAAAGCTACAACTGACAATTGAGGTTATGAACACATGGATTTCTAGAAAAACCAGGAAAAAATTTCTGGAAACTGCATATTAGGGTACTTACTAATCTTTGGGGAGCATAATTATATAATGGTTCTCTAAACTGATGGTTTAGGAATACTTAAGAAAACAGTTGCATAATGAGCCAACTTATGAGAAGAACAAATAATGGCAAAATATCTATTAACTAGGCCACTACATTTAAATAATTTTAATGAAGAACTTAAAGACATTTTATTGTCTTCCCTAATAGTGATTTGCCTAGCTAATCTTCAAGGTCTCTTCAAGTTGAAAAATATTATGCCTTTACTCCTGGAAGAAAAATGTCTTTGAATGCAAGATTTAAAATAGATAGATTTATAGCTGAGTCAATAACTTTTCTTAAAATATAGTCACTAAATAGATGGTAATTCAGGAGGGATCTCTTGTGGCATTCCATAAAATTAGAAGATTATACGTTGTGATGTGTCATGTTTTATATATTTGTCAATGATTTGAGTGAATGAATTCATACAAGGCGAGCTTATTAAATTATCAGGTGACACAAAGCTGGAAGGAAAAGTTAATATATGCAATGTCAGAATTAAAATTTGAACAGATTTGATGTCTCAAAACTAACAAGATAAGAGTTAAGAATTTTTTTAAGGTGATGCATAATGGAGAATTTTTTTTAAGGGTGTAGACTTGTATTCCTTAAGAAATTATGAATTTTAGACTCAAGATTCAAACTAACTTGACAGTCTAGAAATGTCAATTGAATTAAACAACTCTTGGTTAGTGGTGATGCCCTTCCTTGTATTCAGCCTAAAATGAAACCAGCTATGCTGATACACCTGCTCCTTGAAATGCCTTCTTCACTTGGCTTTAGGAAAGCACGCTCTTTGCTTTTCTTGTATTCTATAACCACTCCTCCGTTGTCTGTTCTGACTCATTTTCATTTTCTGTATCCCTTAATGTTAGAGAGCTTTAGTGTCTGTACCTCCTATTTTCATCTCCACTCATTTCTTTAGTGAGTGATCACTGATTGATACCATTGAGCCCTTTATGTGTGGGGACATTTCCAGTTTCAAATCTCAGGTCTAGACCTGACTCTGAACTCTATATTCCTGTATCCAGCAGCCTACTTGCATAGGCCTTCTCCTCTTGAATTTCCAATAGATATCTCATACTTCTGTGACTGAGTTTTTAATTTTGCCATCCAGACTTGCATCACTTTCAGTTGTCTCCACGCAATTAATGGTATTCACATTTTCTCTGTAGTTCAGGACAAAAATGTGGAGTCATTCTTGACTCTTCACTTTTTTTCACACTCCGTGCATAGTCAGAAAATTTTGTCTAAATACTTCGAGAATTCCTAGGTTTTCAACATCACCAGTTATGCCACACTGATCCAGTGTACCACATCCAGATATCTCTGGATATTCAAATAGCCTCCTACTCTCTTTCTGTTCTCACCCTTCCTGCTACGTTCTGTGTATTTTGAACTCCATAATCAGATTCATACACTGAAAATATAACCCTTTCACTTCTCAGCTCAGAGTCTTCCAATTGGGCCCCTTCTCACTCAAAATATGTTTCTAAAATGTCTACAGTGGTCTACAAATCATTCCCCCCCCCCCATTTCATTCCTGACCTAATATAATTCTCTGCCACCATGTTGGCCCCTCTCTGTTTCTTTAACACAGCAGGCCCGCTCTTACCTCAGGGCATTGCACTCTGCCTGTAATGCTTTTGCCCAGTGCATCCTTGTTGCTCATTCCCTCATATCTTTCAACGTTTTATTCAGATATTACTTTCTCAGCGAGATTTTATATTTAAACTGTCTATTTAAACATTTTCAGTTTCCCCTAATCCCAGACTTGCTTCCATACTTAATTTTTCTTCATAACACTTATTACCTTCTAAACTACAGTATAACTTACACATTTCTATTATCTATGTCTTCCCCTTAAAATATAAACTTCCAATGTCAAGGAATTCTTCCTGTTTGTTCACTGCTTTACCCCTTACTCTGAAATTAGTGTTGGCATGTAGTAAGTATGCAGAAGTTATTTCTGAATGAATGCATGAATGTAGGAACAAATTAAAGAATGACCAAATAAAGCTCCTGTGGAAAAGATGGAGAATTTGCCTGTCCAAGTTAAATGTTCATCATTGTTGAGGCATCTAAAAAAAAAAAAAAACAAAACATCTTAGTTTACAGGAATGAGGTCTAGATTAAGAAGCATAAAATGTCATCTTCACCAGTACAAACTTTCAATTTTGCGTTTATGATTTTGAAGAAGGCACCATTAAAACATTAGTTTTAATGGAAAATGTTTGAAAAGTTTAAAAAAATAATGTACAGGTTATGGATCTAATAGAGTATATATTAGAAAAGTTAAACTAAGTACACTTTGCATTTTTACAGTGTTCAATGAAAAAAGAAACTTGTTATGAGTAGGTTCAGAACAAACTAGTAGTAATGGATGAAAATTACTGATCTAGTTTCAGTGTTTAAAACACTATCATCAATATTCTGTACAATTGCTATTTAAAATAGTGTGATCTATAACTGTCAGTAGGAAGCTTCCTTTTTGAGGGAGTACTCAAGCAAAGGCTAGATTGTTAACTCTCTAGAAAATTATAGAATGAGATGTGTACTGCGTAGAAGGAGAGGCTTGTAGATCCCATCGGAGGCCTAGTATTATAATTTTTACCACTAAGTATAGATAAATACACAGATATGGCTATGTGAGTAGTTATATATGTAGGTATATAGATTTTTAGATTTATATAAAATTCATGTACATATTTGGTATGTATAAATATACATTCACACACATATATATGTGTATATATATGTATATATATGTGTGTATATATGTATATACACACACATACATATATATATCACATAAATATGCAGGTTTTACTTTTGCAGACATTAATTTGATCTTAAAAACTACCTCATTACCTATAAAACTCATCAACCTTTTCCTGAGCTTGGAGTTCAGACACTACCTGTACCCTTCCAGTGTTTTCTCTTCTGTGGTACATAAAATTCCATGTACAAAGTCAAGGCCTTTGGATGATAAGCGTAACTTTGGGCCTTTAAAAGATCAAGAGCTGGCCATACTGATAAACATTTTTACCAACCATTACTACTTAAAGCAAGTTTTAAGTTTTCTCCAATATAAATTCATTTTCCACATAACACACAATTATAATTACAGTTCTAGTTTATAAGACCTATTTCCATCTTATAAGTTCTTAAACTTTTCTATATTCAGGCACTTTTCTGAATGTGATGAGCACCAATTAAGCTTATGGGTGTGAAGTTTATATATTGACACGTGTGGTTATCTTTTATTTACAGAAGTAGGCCAAAAAGAAAGAGAGGGAAAAAAAAAATCAGTGATTGGCAAGATGAGTTAAAGTTTATATTGTCTTTTGTTTCAAAGAGCAGGTGTTATATTTATTATTGCTGTGAGGGTTGTGAGAAGGTTGGGTGGGAATTTTCAGTTGTATTCTAGATAACCTTGTGAAAGAACTGCTTCTAAAAGTTGATGACATAGCTACTGAAGAATCATCTAGTTTATTAGATTTAAATATTCACATATATATCACTGTTTATAATAGTAATGATTTTTAGATAACTCCATAGAGGTTTCTTAAAGTTTAAGATGCATAAGAATTACCAAAGGAGCAAAATATAAATACAGATACCTGGGCCTGACCTGTGGATAGTCTGATTCTGTAAGTCAGGATAGCACAGAGACATGCTTATTTAAACAACACACACTCTTGGCCTCACTCTACCACATGGTATAGATGGTCCATGGACTACACTTTCCTAAAACAATGAGGCTTTATGGACATCCATATTTTTAAATCATTTTTAAGTGTATACCTGATTCATACAAGAAAGATGGGTTATAGAGTAAAAAGTCCATTTGTGTTTAGGTCTAGACTTTTATTGTTTTCCTTCTTACACATGTTTATTCTAACAAGTCCTTTCATCATGTCTTCCAAAATGTATACAGGAGGAAACAACAAAATAATTTTCTCTCCTCACTGAGGCCTCTTGCTTTACAGACACATATTTGGGGAGAGAGCACCCTCATGTGGTTATATGATGCTAAAAATGTTCCGAGATTTTATTTTATGTTGGGCAACCAAGAGAAAATAATTGCTGATTACAGCACCACCAACCCGTTGGATCATTTTGTTTCCAAAGAGTGTTTAGAGGAACTTTTTTTTTTTTCCTTTAAGGACCAAAGAGGAAGGTGTTCGCTGCAAAATTTGTCACATTCCCTCTTGCATTGTCAGGTTCCCATGACTGGTTTTCTTTATTGATTCAAGAAACCTGTCTCAGTACTAATGTTAAGTCATAATGAAATGAAATTAAGCTTCTGGGAACACAGGGTTTATCAGCACATAAACATAGAATTCTGTTATTAGTTTAGTGGTTTTCCTGGACAATGAGAAAAATTTAACTTTGTTTCAAAGTCATAAATGAAATATCAAAACTTTTCTAAGGTTTAGGGAAATTTTTGAATGGACACTAAGTAGTTAAAAAAAAACAACAAAACTAACTCTTTGTACAAATGAAATTTCCCCTGAATTTAAGCACAAAATATTTTAGACAAGAAACATTTCTGTAGAAGACCTATATCCCACTTACTTTATTGTTGTGTTTGGGGAATATCAGATACTCTTAAAAACAGTAACTCTGGCCAAAAGAATAACATTAACAACAGTAAACAAAAAAGATACTGGAGTCAAGAGTGATGTGTTGATTTAGATATATTTTAATGTAAGGGAATAATACGAAATGCTTGCAGTGAAATGGATAATCATTTAAAATAAAATGCTTATCATTCTAGTGCTGTAATTGGCCATAATTGTTGTGTAAGGAAGGTAGTCCACTTAACATACACCTTTCTTCTCTGTGTCCTGTGGTTAGCCTAATTTAACACTAGCTTCTCAAAATTACATTTTTTTTTGGAAAAATGTTACTTTCCAGGGGTTTTAAAAACATTTTTTTCCCTTGGATATTCTCCCTGTTTTACAAATGTAAGTCAATCCATAATGAAAGGTTTCCTTTATTTTATTGTTTTCTACTATAAAACCACTTTTTTAATTAATACTATTTAATTATAAGCAAGAAGCACATACTTACGAATAATATAGTAAACATATTAAAAAATTGTCACCAACAATCTCTCCTCCTTACACTTCACTGAAATAAATGTTTTTACCATCCTCCTGTGTTTGAATCAAATGTTTTTATGCATATGAAGAGTATCTTTACAAATAATTATATTGTATATTGGAAAATATATAAGCATATATATATGCATATATATATCTCTTTGTATCTTTTGACTTTAGACCGTGATCGTGATCATGTTTTTGTGTATTCAAATGTTTAATATTCTAGTAGATAAATATACATATTAACATTTAGTCATTCTTTGGGTTTGTTTCCACTGATTTAACATTGTAACATTGTGATGAAAATCCTGTGTTCTGAAAGTTTGTGCACATACTTAAATATTTTGGGGTTAAATTCCTGCATAATTTTAAGATTGCTGACATGTTAGCAATTACAATTTAGAAAACTTACATTAATTTGAACTTTTACTAATAAAGAGTAAAATAATAGTAGTAGCAGTAGTAATACTGAAAATAGGACGGAGCCTATGGCTGTAAGTTCCAGGTAAAGTATAAAGAGTATGGAGATAGTGTGACAAAAGTAGAGAAAGAGTAATTTAGATAATTTACTATAGGAAACTGAAATGAGTTTTAAATTACAAAATCCAGAGTTATAATAGTATCTGAAGAATATAAGCAATTGAGAAAACAGAAAGTGAGATATAAGATGCAAGGAAATAATTTAGGAGAAAAAGAATTATTTGGCAGAACCTTAAAGTTTTTCAGAATAATGAAGAGCAGAAATACTTCAGTAATCATAGTCAGTGCTGTAGATGACCAATCAAGAAAATCATAAGAAAGCCTAAGAAAAACTGTGTTAATGAAAGTAATCCCAAGAAGATGTACTAAGTATATGAATTATTAGAGAAAGGATTTATTAAGGATTTGACTCCACAAGACAAATGATTGGGATCACCAAGCATAAGAATAAAAATTGATAATGACTCAGAGCAAAAAAAATCTACAGAGTCAAGAGGGGGAGAGCCTGTAAGCTGAGAATTCTTGAGCTACATAATATATGAGTGACATAACAAAGCAAGGGAAAGTCATTTTCAAATATACAAGGCTTGCGAAGTATACAATCCAGACATACTTCTAGAAAAATTTAGTTGAACACATAACTCAGACAAACGATTGGAGAATAGAAATAAGAAGGTATGGATAAAGACTTTTTAGGGGGCATAGAAGGTGTCATTATATTACTTGTAATCTAAAGTTTTGTGAAAAACGCACACATACAAAAGAAAACAACAGGCAGTACCATATAAAATTTTCAAAAGCAATATGGGAGCAAAAGACAATATGAATTAAATCAACATAAATAAAATCAAGTATATCTATTATAACAAAAATAAAAATTATAGCTTATAAATAAAAGAAAAAACACTTGCACCATGAGTTAAAGCATTAACTTTATGCTCCCCATAAATATATATTCAGATTCATGCTCACTTTAAAATAATGTATGCAAACTGAAAGTTTGTCAGTTATTTTAACTACAAGATACATTTGACCATTATCAATAAAGTAGATATACTGTTGGTATTTTTAATATATAAGGAGACTGACAGGATGTTTTACAGATTTGGATAAATTCAGGTTTGAAATGAATGCTGGAATCCTGACCTTCTGATTCCTAAAATTGGGTGTTTTTCCTGGTACATTATGGCACAGAATTTTCATTTTCTAAGTTTCTAACATATGCAGTTAAATTTAGAAAATAAATTACTTTTATAAATCATTTTATAACTAAATGAATACTGATCATGGACCATCAAGAAAATATAGACAAAATGGAAATAGCGTGAATGAAACAACCCCATGTGTTAAACTAATAAATTGAATGTAATATGACTGGGTTTTAAGATACTTCTATTCTGCTGACTTTGCCAAGAACTCGCTGTTCTCTACTTGCTTTTTTTTAACTCTTTTAAATTTTGTTTTTTAACGTTTATTTATTTTTGAGACAGAGAGAGACAGAGCATGAACAGGGGAGGGGCAGAGAGAGAGGGAGACACAGAATCTGAAACAGACTCCAAGCTCTGAGCTATCAGCACAGAGCCTGACGCGGGGCTTGAACTCACGGACTGTGAGATCATGACCTGAGCCAAAGTGGGACGCTTCACCGACTGAGCCACCCAGGCGCCCCTCTACTTGCTTTCTTATTCATAAAAGGAATGACTATTATTAACTACATTAGGTATCAATGTAGGAAACTTCAGAGAAGCATGAAGTAATATTTTTTAATACATTAGCATCTACCCGGCTTAGAACCTTTCCAGTAAGAATGAAAACTGGGGGCACCTGGGTGGCTCAGTCACTTGAGTATCCGGTTGAGTGTCCGATTCTTGATTTTGGCTGAGGTCATGATCCCAGGGTTGTGGGATTGAATCCCGAGTAATGGGACTGAGTCACTCACTGTCTGGCTCCATACTCAGCATGAAGCCTGCCTGAGATTGTCTTTCTCTCCCTCTGTACCTCTCCCCTGTTCATGCTCTCACCCTTTCTCTCTCTCTAAAAAAAAAAAAGTGGATGCCAACATATTAAAACAATAATGTGATCAGTGTAGCCCAAGGTTTTGTGTGGGTCCCAAACAGGAATCTATGTCTCTTTTATTCACTTTTTCATTGCCAACACTTAATGCTTGCTCCTTACTTGCTATTTAATATACAGTTGTTGAATTAATTTATTAGCAACTTAGTTATTTAATAAAAAGAGGCTTAAACTTTCTAAGTGGAAGGGTCTTTCCTTAGGACTTTTCAGAGGATTTTTTGAGACAAACTAAAGCTACTCTTTAAAAGTAATTATGTTAATTGTTAATATTATAAAATTTAAATTAGACATAAACATGTTTAAAAATTGTAAACAATAACAAGATATGGATAAAACGTGGGTCTGTAGTTAACTACCCATCCTTTCTCAAAAAAGTGACAATCTGGCTAGCTGATTGGTTTCCTTTCCCTCCCACACATAAAGGTTAATATTCTGTCCCACTAAGTGCATGGTTTATATTAGACTGGCTATATCTGCACCGGAATTTATTTATAAATTTCAGAGTTCTGAATCCTTGTGCATGCAAATAATAACATTTAAAGAATGTTAAAGTGTGTCAAAGAATAACATTTAAACTACCAGCTTAATCAATTGTATTTCAGTGACTTTTAATTTCTGCTTTCCTATGTGACTTACATAAACCATATGGAAATGGACAGTAGTCACACTGTTTGCATTCACGAAATATGTTTTTCAGAAGCTTATGGAGTAATTTGATTAAAACACACACGTACTTCTCTCTCTCTCTCTCTCTCTCTCTCTCTCTCTGTCTCTCTCTCTCACACACACACACACACACTCACACTCACACACACTCTCACACACACACACACTCACACTCTCTCTCTCTCTCCCGCACAAACACAC
>NW_026057584.1:82524796-82539701 GCF_023721935.1 Panthera uncia
ACACTCTCTCTCTCTCTCCCGCACAAACACACACACTCTCTCTCTCTTCCTCTCTTTCCCACACACCACACACACACACACACACACACACACACACACACACACAATACAACACCATCTGAATGCGCCTCCCTAATCCTCAAAATGTTGTTACTCAATAATTAATTCAAATATGTTACTCATTATTTTCTCTGTGACACAGTCATGTGTCAGCCGCCTTTTACCTGCTGCCCACTCATCTCCAGCTGCAGTTCCTGTGGTTAGACACTGTCCGTGTACAGTACCCCGATGGAGCTTACACACAAGCGCTCCTTCTTCCCAAACCCCTATACACACATGCTTGTGTGTATGCATGGGCACACACACATGCATACACATATGCATGTTTGGTTGTTATCCAGTTTCTTTTTCCTAGTTCTCAGCACTAGATATAAGAGTCAGTCTGCTTATACCGTATGCATGGAAAATATGTGAGACTAACGGGTTTTGTAAGCTATGGCAATTTTAGAATATATGAATTTTTTGTGTGGATCTAGTTCTCCCTTTTTACTACCAGTAACTGAAGAAAGAGTGCCCTTTGTTTAGTTCATCTGTTTTCTACTCCTGATTCATTTACTTTGTGACTCTGAGCGAGTAATCATTTCTTTTAGCCTACAGTTTCATCATGTGTGAAAGAAGGGAATTGAACAAATGACCTGAAAATTCTGTCTCTAACGTCTTAGAAAGTCATTAGGTTGAAACCAATGAAAATGACATTTTCTAGGTCAAATTGTTGAATGTTGGGGTTTCATATGATTAGTCTTGATAATTAGATATCCTATAGGACTAAAGATACCATATTGATTATTGTTTAAAGTGGTGGCATTGCCATTAGATACCTTTGAGGTTATGTCGTTCCTTTGTTTCTTTAGTAGCCTGAGATTCTGAGTGCTATTAGAACACAGCCTGTGTTTTTTAATATGTTATGCTGTCGTGCCTAGAATAGTGTCTGACAAATGTAAGACACAAGAATAAATGTTTGCTGTTTGAATACTGTTGTGACTTAAAATTATTAAATTCTACAGAATTATAATTATTAATAATGATGATGATCAGACATGTTGAAATACTAGAGTAGATGATACCAAAGGTGAAATTTCTGACAGCTCTGTTAATGAGAAGGTGACAAGTTAATCTTAGCTAAAATAATCAAAGGTGTGGCACAGCAGACAAAGATGTAAGAGCTTTGGCAGGTTAGTACAGGGTTTAACATGGCTTTATGAATACTTTTAAATTATATTCATTTTTATAATGATAAATTATGTCTAAAAACATAAAGAACATGTTTAAAGAAAAAATCACTTACAGCATTACTACCCAGAGAAAGATAAGAAAATTGTGGCCATATATAATACCTTCTTATACCATTTAATTTCCCCATATCATTAAATATTCTTCAAAAACATTTTTTCATATTTTTATTATATTTTTTAAGTTGTACAGCATGATTTTATTTACAGTGTACAATGTGGTGATTTAATATATGTATACACTGTGAAATGATTACCACAATCAGCTTAATTACACATCCATCTCCTCAGTTCCCTTTCTGTGTTTGTGTATGTATGTGTGTAATGTGTGTAATGAACACTTAATATCTACTCTTACAGCAAATTTCAAATATGTAATATTGTTAGCTATAATTACTAATGTTATATGTGAGATCCCCAGAACTTATTCATCTTATAACTGAAAGTTTATGCCCTTTGACCAGCATATCCCTATCTCTACCCTCTACCCCCAGCCTTTGACAACACTGTCTACTCTTTGGTTCTATGAGTTTAACTTTTTTTTTTTTTTTAAGTTTATTTATTTTGAGGGAGAGACAGACAAAGAGAAAGAGAGAGTGTGTGTGAGAGGGAAAGGGTCAGAGAGAGTGGGAGAGAGGGAATCCTAAGCAGACGCTACACAGTGCAGAGCCCGATGTGAGGCTTAAACCCACGAACTGTGAGATTACGACCTGAGCCAAAATCAAGAGTTGGATGCTTGACCGGCTGAGCCACCCAGGTGCCCTTTTTTTTAGATTTAAACCCATGAACTGTGAGATTATGACCTGAGCCAAAATCACGAGTTGGTTGCTTGACCGACTGAGCCACCCAGGTGCCTTATTTTTAGATTTAACTTTTTTTAGATGCCACATATAAGTGAGATTATACAGTGTTTCTTTTTCTGTGTCTGGCTTATTTCACTTAACATATGTTTTACAAGTTACCCATCTTGTCAAAAGTGACAGGTTTTCCTTCTTTATTATGGCTAAATAATATTACATTGTATGTATATTTATTGTGTGTGTATATATACACACTATACATACATATATATAATACTTTTCTTCACATTTTCTTTATTCATTTATTGATGAACACTTAGGTTGCTGCCCTACCGTACCTATGGTAAGTGGATGAATATGGTACAATGAACATGAGAGTGAAGATATCTCTTCAAGGTACTTATTTCCTTTCCTTTGAATATAAATCCAGAAGTTGGATTACTGGATCATATGATAGTTCTATACTTAGTTTATTGAGGAACCTTCATAATATCTTCCATAATGACTATACCAATTTACATTCCCATGAACAGACAAGGGTTTTCTTTTCTCCACATCTTTACCAACATTTGTGCTTCTTGACTTTTTGATAGTAGCTATTCTAATAGATAAGAGCTAATACCTTATTGTGGTTTTGTGTTTCCCTGATAATTAGTGATGTTGAGCACCTTTTCATCCTGTTGACTGTTGGTATGTCTCTTTTGGAAAAATATCAGGCCCTTTGACCATTTTTAATTGGGTTATTTCAGTTTTTGCTATTAAGTTGTAGGAGTTTTTATATATTTTGATATATATATCATATATTTTGATATATATATTAGTGTGATGAAGTCCCACTTGTTGATTTTTGCTTTTGTTGCCTGTGTGTTTTGGTATCATATCCAGAAAATCATTGACAGGACCAATGAGAAGGAGCTTTTTCTCTAAGATTTCTTCTAGGAGATTTATTGTTTCAGGTCTTACATTTAAGTCTTTAATCTATTTCACATTTTTGTCAGTGGTATAATGAAAGGGTTCAATATCATTCTTCTATATGTGGGTATTCTGATTTCCCAACAGCATTTATTGAAGACACTTTTATTTCCCAATTGTGTATTTTTTGTGCCCTTGTCAAAGATTATTGATGGTGCATGTATGCGTTTATTTCTGGGCTTTCTATTATGTTCTGTTAGTTTATGTGTTTGTTTTTATGCCAGTGCCATACTGTTTTGATACCTGTAGCTTTGTAATATAATTTGAAATCAGGATGTGTGATGCCTCCAGCTTTGTTGTTTCTCAAAATTTTTCTGGCCAGTGGGGTGGTTTGTGGTACTATATTCCTTTTAGAAAGTTTTTCCTATTTCTATGAAAAATGTCCTTGAAATTTTGATAGGGATTGCAATGAATCCGTAGATTATTTTGGATAGTATGATTATTTTCACAATATTAAGTCTTTGAATCCATGAACATGCTTTATCTTTCCATTTATTTTTGTTTTCTTCAGTTTCTTTAATTAGTGGCTTGTAGTTTACAGTGTGTAGATCTTTTACGACCTTGTTAAATTTGTTCCTAAATGTTTTATTCTTTCTGTTGCTATTGTAAATGGGATTGCTTTCTTAAATTCTTTTTAAGATAGTTCTTTGTTGGTATGTAGAAATGCAACTGATTTTTGTGTATTGATTTTATGTCCTGCAACTTTACTGAATTCCTTCATTCTAATTTTTGTATGTGTGTGTGTAGAATCTTTAGGGTTTCCCATATATAAGTTCATGTTATTTGCAAAGAGAAACAATGTAACTTTTTCTTTATGATTTGGATACCATTTATTTCTTG
Source organism: Panthera uncia (assembly GCF_023721935.1). Classification (NCBI taxonomy): domain Eukaryota; kingdom Metazoa; phylum Chordata; class Mammalia; order Carnivora; family Felidae; genus Panthera; species Panthera uncia. The sequence goes on from NW_026057584.1 coordinate 82,528,698, forward strand.
ATCTATTGCTTTGACTAGGACTTTCAGTAGAATCTTGAATAGAAGTGATGAGACTGGGTCGCTGTGTCTTATTCCTAATCTTAGAGTAAAATTTTCAACTTTTCACTATTCAGTATGATGTTAGCTATGGGATTATCATTGTGGCTTTTATTTTTAAAATTTATTTCCTTATCTTTAATTGAAGTATACTTGAAATACAATATTATATTAGTTTCAGGTACACAGCATAGTTATTGAACATGTATATACATTATGAAATGCTCATAGTTACCATCTGTCACCATACAGATTTATTATAATAATATTGACTATATTTCCTGTGCTTCTTTATATCTCAAAGACTTAATTTATACCTGGAAGTTTGTACCTCCTAATCCTCTTCACCTATTTTGCCTGTTTTTGCACTCCCCCCGCCCCACCCTGGAAACTACCAGTTTGTTCTTTGTCTTTATGAGTCTTTCTGTTTTGTTTGTTCATTTGTTTGTTTTAAGATTACATATATAATAAAATCATATGGTGTTTATCTTTCTCATTATTTCAGCATTATACCTTCCAGGTCCCACCCATGTTAATGCAAATGGAAAAATTTCATTCTTTTTATGGCTGAGTAATATTCCATTGTATATATACACCACATTTTTTCCCACTTATTCATTGACTTATACTTAGGGTTTTTTTCCATATCTTGGCTATTGTAAATAATGCTATAATAAACTTAACGGTGCATATATTTTTTTAATGTAAGTGTTTTTGTTTTCTCCAGCTAAATATCTAGAAGTGGAATCAATGTATGCCAACAGACACATAAAAAGATGCTCAAAATCATCATGGAAATGCAAATCAAAACCACAATGAGATGTCACCTCACACCTGTCAGAATGGCTGGTACCATATATGGCCTTTATCATATTGAGGCACATTCTTTCTATACCTAATATGTTGAGAGTTTTTTTTTTTTTACATGAAAGGATATTGAGTTTTGTCAAATGTTTTTTCTATATCTGTGATGATTGATCATAGGATTTTTATTCTTTGTTCTGTTAGCATTTTCACAAATAAATGAAAGTAGCAAGACTAGTACAATTAACTCACCTATATTCATCATCTAGGTTCAGCATTTATCAAAATTTCACATCATTTGTCTCATCTGTCTTTGTTTTTTTCTCTGTTGTCATAGTTTAAAACTAATCCCAGACTTGAGCCATTTTTCTGTATATGCTCTAGCATGTTCTTAAAAGTAATAAGGGCATTTAATATAGGCATAATGCTAAAAAAAAATTGTGAGCAAATCTTTAAGCTCACTTAATAGTATAAAATTGAATTGTTCTACCTGTTCCAAAACTGTCTTTTGACAGTTGCTTTGGGTCATACTCCAAACAGTAACTACATAGCACTTTTGGTTGCTTGGTCTCTTAAAATCTCCTTTCATCTATAAAAGTTATTCTTCCTTTTATATCCTGGTATTGTCTGTTCCAGAAGAACTAATTCTTTTGTGGAATATTTTACATTTTGGATTTATCTGTTTTTATCCTTGATATCATTTAATTTTTTTTACTGTACTCTATAAATAGAAGTTATAAGTATTTAAGACTGATTTTCCTATTGAAGTTCCCTATCAGAGTTTCATCCAATATTTTCTCTGATGATAATCATTAGGTAAAATAACTATTTTATTAGAATTGCAAAATATGGATTTTATAATTCCATAATTTCCCCCACATTTATTAGCTAGAATTCTTTGTTTAAAACTTCCCATCTTCAACTAGAAATAGAAACTACCACATTTTAAAAAATTAACATTTTTTCATTTTTGAGAGACAGAGAGAGATAGAATGTGAGTGGGGGAGGGCCAGAGAGAGATGGAGACACAGAATCCAAAGCAGGCTCCAGGCTCTGAACTGTCAGCACAGAACCTGATGCAGAGCTCGAACTCATAGACCACAGGATCATGACCTGAGCTGAATTCAGATGCTTAACCGACTGAGTCATCCAGGCACCTGTACAAGTTATCACATTTTTTGAAGCAAAGTTTGTAAAAAAGGAAAGGTGAGTTAAATATTTAATAGCTTTATTTGTCATACCTAGTATGTTAGGTATCTCCAATTCTTATTTCCATTATCCTATAGTCTTATAAATTAGTTTGAAAATACTACTACTAGTAATTATAATTAAAAGGTACACTTGAAGTTTTTTTTTTCCCCCCATAGGTCCATTTTTACTAGGACCTGTATTCCTCTACACATGTGCAGCAAAAGTACTATGCCATAAAATCACTTGAACAATTTTTTTCTGGTGTGATTAAATATATTTCTATTAAAAAAATTTAGATATCAGGGCACCTGGGTGACTCAGTCGGTTAAGCATCTGACACTTGATTTTGGCTCAGGTCATGATCTCACGGTTCTTGAGTGCAAGCCCTGTTTTGGGCCCTGCGTTGGGAGTGGGATTCTTTCTCCCTGTCTCTCTGCCCCTTGCCAGTGCACACACATGTGTGTGCTCTCTCTCTCTCTCAAAATAAATAAACATTTAAAAAATTTTAGGTATTTTTTTCTTTTTGTATAATTTTATTTTTGAAAATGTAAATACTTACATGTCTTATGTTTAAAGTATGCAGCAAGTTATATTCTGAGAAGTCTCACTTCTATTCCAGTCTCCTATACCTGGTTCCCTCTCTCCATAGAATAACCATCATAGTCCATTTTGGTTTATCTTTCTAGTATATGCAAATATGCATACATTTTTTTTCTCTTTCTTTTTACAAAGAAGTAAGCACTCCATTCATGTTATTCTTCAGTTCACTTTTTTTTTTCTTTTCACTTAACTGTATATCTAGATAATCACTCTCTTTTCCAGTGTACATCAATGGTTCTTAACTGGAAGAAAAGTACCGCCCCCCCCCCCGGGGGAATATTTGGTAATGTCTGAGAAATTTTGGAATGTTACAACTTGGGTGAGAGAATTGGTATCGGCATCTGGTAGTTACAGGCCACAAATGATGCTAAGCGTCTTACGATGCACAAGAAAGCCACTACAACAAAGAATTATCTGGTCCAAAAGGTCAGTAGTGCCAAAATAGAGAAATCAGTGTGTATAGTGACCTGTCTTAATGTCCTTGTCTGTTAATTTATAACATGTGTGTCACCTTGAAGTCTCTTTTTATTAAAACTAATGTTCCTCTTGATACTGGGTTATGATTTCCTGCTTATTTACATGTCTAATGCTTTTGAAAATTGTGTTCTTGACAGTGTGGCCATTTTGTTACCTTGAATCTGGAATGTGTTCTCGTCCTTTATAGACGTTGAATTTTCTTCTGGAAGTTGGGAAATTGCTTCTCGACACTATTGATCCTTTCAAGATAGGCTTAAGATTGTGTTAGAATTTGTCAGTATAATTTTTTTTAATTTTATTTTAGAGAAAGAGCATGAGCAGGGGAGAGGGGCAGAGGCAGAGAGAGAGAATCTTAAGCCAGCTCCATGTTCGGCTCAGAGGCCGATGCAGGACTTGATCCCATGACCCTGGGATCATGACCTGGGCCGAAATAAGAGTTGGATGCTCAACCAACTAGCTACCCAGGATGCCCCTGTCAGTATAATTTTTGTCCTTAGTTCTATAACATGACCCTTGATAATAGACTATGATCCTTACTTCTGAGTTATGCTTTTTAGATCCTAACTAAATTTACTTGGTGAGACTTTTCACTCTACCTGCCTCAGAGCACCAATATCTTCCAACAATGCACATACTCTCATAGCTCTCTTCAACTTTATACTTCCCAATTAGAATGACCAAATTCATCATGGTTTGTTCAGGACTGTCCCAGTTTTAAAACTGAAAGCTCCATGTTCTGGGAACTCCCTCAGTACTAGGAAAATAGCAGTTGTTTGCTATTGTTCTCAGGGACTGCTCTCTGTTAGAACTCCTAGAGATTGTACTATACCTGCACAGTCCAGCCCTCAGTCAAGGACGTGTGGGATCATTCTGTTGAAGGTTTTTGGGACACTTTGTGAAGCACTTTCCCCTCTGCTATTCTACAATAAGAATTCTAGAAACATCAACAACCCAAACTCAGTAAATTATAACTACAGATTTTCTAAAACCAGGAAAAGACTTTAAGTGACAAATTCAAGAATCACCACAAGGCTTAGATATTAAAAAATAAAAATGAAGACAAGTCAAAAGAAATATTTTCCTAAATACATGATATAATTGCTGAAAATCAAACAGGGATATTTGATTCTTCCTTGGAGTTTTCATCCCTACTTATATTGTCTACCTGTTTTTGCATGTTTTTTTTTTTACTTTTCCCTTAGAATGCTTAGCATATTACCCATGGTTATTTTCATTTGTGGGTGTGAAATTTCCAAAATCTCTCCCATATCTCAGTCTTATTCTGTTACATGCTTTGTCTCTTCAGATTATTTTTATCTTGCCTTTTAGCATGCATTATAATTTTTTTTTATTGAAAGCTGAACATCATGTATTAGGTAGTAGGAATGGCAGTAAATAGGCCTTTAGTTTTATGTTTATCTGACTGAGAAGATGGCTAAAGTTATATGGAATTTGGTATTTTCCTTCCTATAGGTTGGTTAGACCTATAGGTGATTTCCCTTGTGGGCAGGCAGAAAACAGAATGCTCTGAAAATATCTAAAAAAATGGTTACTTCTACCCCCACACACTCCCCTTTGGAATTATGAAAGGTTTCTCTATCTTTTCGATGTCAGTCTGGTGATGTTCCTGAAGATAAATCTCAAAAAGTGTCCTTCCTCAGCAAAACAAAAACAAAAAACAAAAAACAAAACAAAAAACTTGACCCTCAATTCGCAGTACTTGTTCACTTACAATTTATGTTTTCTTACCAGTTCCTGGCTCTAGCAACCTGTGCTCATGTGAAGCTACGATTCTTTGTAATCACTTGTCTCCAGTTTCTAGGGCATCAGTTTGCTATATGACTTCAGCTGTCTGATGTATCTAAAAAAGTTATTGATTTGTTTAGCTTTTACTTGTGAAGATAGGAGTGACAGCTTCAAGCTGTTTACCATATCAGTGACTGGACATGACTTTCTTTACTTTTCAGGCTTGATTTTAGGTTGTATTAGAATGGATCTTTTACTTTTGGGGGCTGTGTGTGGAGATTCAAGTCATTTATTTGTCTCTGACATGAAAACGGAAAATCTGGGGTGGAGGAGGGAGAGCAAGAGGGGAACCAGACAGGTGCTTAGATTTCTGTCAAGTCAGACTGATAATAGCAGCTGGCTTCACAACAGGAATCTGGGTCCCCACAGCAACGTGGCAACTGAGACTAGACCAGAAGCAGTTTATTGAAACACCATATTCTACTAAGTCTTACTCCAAGCTAAGCAGACCTAAGCTTATACTGGAAAGTAACACCTTCTGGAATATTTTAGGAGCACAGAGATGAGTTGACATGCAGCAAGTCAACAACAGGGCATGCAGCATGCGCTAGACAAACCTAGGAGCAGAGCTCAGGGCTTAGTAGGCTTCTCAGTGCCCTCCCTGGACTTGACACAGAATGGGTATTTTTCAAATTTGCCATTATACTTAGGATGTGGTCTTACTTCAAGAACACAGCCTTTGTGGGATTTCAAGTGAAAACATGGAGTGTTCTCCAAAGATTTTATACTCTGGCTTGAGCTAAATCTCATTGTCTTTTCAGTGCTGTTTGTCTCTGAAATCTCTGCTTATCTCTTGAACTTTTGATCTTCTTTAATTTACATTTTAGGATTTCCAAAGTTTTGCCCTGTGAGCAATTACCTTCAGAGTTGGCCAATGACTGGACTTCATTTGTTATACAGAAAGCTTTTCAGCTTTCTTGAACACTTATTTTGTTCCCACACCCAGTGAGACAGCTACCCTCTATATGGGCTCTGTTCCTCAGCAGAGTAGTTTCTAAAGTATCTTCAGGGAGAAAACCAAGGTGGCTGTGAGGAGGCTCATTTCATGAACTTCCTTTCTGGCAAGGAATGCAGCACAATGTTGGTTGCTTTCTGATGCATAGAAACAGTTGTTTTATAATATTTTTTAAACTAATTTTTTTTTATTTTAATTTAGAGAGAGGAGTGTGCACATGCAGGAGCTGGAGAGAGGGGCAGAGAGAGAATCTTAAGCAAGCTCCACACTCAGCACAGAGCCCAACATGGGGCTTGATACAGTGACCCTAAGATCATAACCTGAGCTGAAATAGAGTCGGACGCTCAACAGACTGAGCACCCAGGTGCCCCAAACTTCTATTTTTTAATAGTGATGGTAGGTAAGAGGTGGAGTAAATCTGATACCAGTTATTATGCCTTTGCTAGCCACCCTTACACTTGAGTGATAGTTTGTGTAAATAGTGTAAATAGACAATCCAGGGAAGATTGTTTATCCCTTTGGCAGTTTGAAGATAGTGCTTCTAGTAGACTAATATTATGAAGGGTGGACTCATCATAGTTATATAATTTATGAAACTGCTAAAATAAGAATTATCTTTTGGGGCAGCTGGATGGCTCAGTTGGTTAAGTGTCTGACTTCATCTTATGTCATGATCTTGTGGTTCATGAGTTCAAGCCCTGTGTCAGGCTGTGTGCTGACAGCTCAGAGCCTGGAACCTGCTTCAGATTTTACGTCCCCCTCTCTCACTGCCCCTTTCCTGCTTGTGCTCTATCTCTCAAAAATAAATAAACATTAAAAAAATTAAAAAAATCATTATCATTTAACTTGTTCTTCCAAGATTTTTTTTTTTTCCATCTGCACAGTGGACATACAAATATTTGACATATTTACCTATACATGAGCAATAGTGGGTATTTTAAAAGACAATGGAACCTATAAATGTCTGTAATTATAGAATGTACCATGATTCAAAATACTCAGTATTTTCATTTTGGAAAATTTTCTTTCAACTTTCCATTTTTGGAAATTTATGTTAATAAATTCACTTTTCCTAGTTTGGACTTTTCAAAATTCAAGATCATTACAATAGTGTTCATTTTAGCAATAGTATCTGTCGTTTACTGAAGGCTTATTCTGTTGAAGATATCATTCCAAACAGTAGTGTAATTAGTTTACAGAAACTCGGTTATATCTGTGGTATGAGCTGAATTTTGTGCCCCCAAATTCATATGTCAATATCCCAACACCCCGTACTGCATATTGTAACTATATTCACAGATAGGGTTTTTAAAGAGGTGAGTCAGCTAAAATGAGATCTTTAGGGTACACCCTAATCCAATGACTAGTTTCCTCATAGAAGAGGAAATTTAGACACAGACATGTATAGAGGGAAAGTGATGTAACGATGGGGAAAGATGGCCATCTCCGTCAAGCAGACAGGCTTGGAAATGATCCTTCCCTTACGACTTTCACAAGAAGTAACTCTGCCAAAATTTTAATATCAGACTTCTAAACTCCTGAACTTTGAAAATAGATTTTTGATACTTAAGCCACCCAAATTGTGGTACTTTGTTTAGTAGCCCTAGCAAACTAATACCACCTTCTTAGTGCAAGCTAAAAGAAAAAGTGTGAAGAAGAGATAAATTTGTATGTAATTGGAAGGCACCAAAATTATATTTTGTGTATCTCTATTTGGGTTCTGTAAACAAAATTACGTATATTATGATTTATGGGAGTTTTACATTAAAAAAAATTACTATATGGTTGTTTGTATAATCTGACTTAGGACTACAGCTGCCAATTAAAATATAGTTATACTTGGGGCACCTGGGTGGTACAGTCGGTTAAAATGTCCAACCCTTGATCTTGGTCATGGTCTCACAGTTCATGAGTTCAAGCCCCACATTGGGCTCTGTGCTGTTGGCATGGAACCTGGTTAGGATTCTGTCTCTTCTTTTCTCTGACCCTCCCCTGCTTGTGCTCTCTCGCTCTCTCTCTCTCTCTCTCTCTCTCTCAAAATAAATGAATACACTTAAAAAAATTAAAGATAAAATAAAATACAGTTATACTTTATTTCATTTTATCATTATAATAAGCCCTTAAGGTTTTTAGTATTATCCCAATTTTATAAACGAGGAAACAAATTCAGAGAAGTTGATTTATTGCCCATGGTAACAAAGTAGATAACTGCCAAACCTGATATTTCAACCTGAAACTTTGCTAATCCCAGGCTAACTCTCTTAACTGCTACATTTTACTAAGTTATGGCTCCTTTATTGTTTCTTTCACAGCCAAATTTTAGAAAGTACCTCTTTTCACTCCCACCTCCCCCACTACTTTCTTTATAATCTAGAATCTAAAGTTCTTTTCCTTTATACTTTTCAAAGGAAAATTAGAACTTTTTTTTAGACAATTTAAACATTTTCTATTTGGATTTTATCACATTTCATCTTCCTTTGTTAATTGCATTGAAAATCACAAATTATTTCTTGAAATTCTTCATATCTTAAATATTCCCTATTGTCTTGTATATTGTTTAATGGTCCCTTTGCTGTTTCCTTTTAAAAGTCTCAAACATTAATTTTAGATAAACGTCAAATCTGAGTCTCTTCTTTTCTTCCTCTAAATTCATTTCCAGAGAAAGCTCTTCTGACTTCACTACTAATGTTGTCTCCTTTACCCTCAAATATTAAACACCTTATAGAACCTTCTACTTATCTCTATCTTCACTTTCCTGTTGACTATGAGACAAAGTATCTTGGAATTCTCTCCTCTAAATCAATTTTAGGATAATTTTTTTAATAATTTTTTTTAACATTTTTTTTTTTTTTAATTTTTGAGACAGAGACAGAGCATGAACAGGGGAGGGGCAGAGAGAGAGGGAGACACAGAATCTGAAACAGGCTCCAGGCTCTGAGCGGTCAGCACAGAGCCCGATGCGGGGCTCGAACTCACGGACTTTGAGATCATGACCCAAGCCGAAGTCGGACGCTTAACCGACCAAGCCACCCAGGCGCCCCTAGGGTAATTTTTTAACCAACTTCTGTCACAAACACAATGTTTCTCTAGGTATTTTTGGTTTTATTCTCCTCATTGTTATTTTTTGGCCACATTTTTTATAGTGATTTATTTATGTAGTTAGGTAGTTATTTTTGAGAAAGAGAGAGAGAGAGAGAGAGAGAGAGAGAGAGGTGGGTAGGGCAGAGGGAAACAGAGAGAGAATCTCAAGCAGGTTCCAGGCTCAGCACGGAGACCAACATGGGGCTTTATCTCACAATTATGAGATCATGACCTGAGCCAAAATCAAGGGTCAGGCACTTAACTGACCAAACCGCCAATAGCCACAGTTTTTAATATATTTTTTTAATATTTATTTATTTTTCAGAGAGAGAGAGAGAGAGAGAGAGAGAGAGAGAGAGAGAGAGAGAGAATGAATGACAGATCACAAGCAGGGCAGGGGCAGAGAGAGAGGGAGACACAGAATCCAAAGCAGGCTCCAGGCTTCAAGCTATCAACACAGAGCCTGACGCAGTTCTTGAACCCATGAACCATGAGATCATGACCTTAGCCGAAGTTGGACCCTTAACTGCCTGAGCCACTCAGGCACCCCAGATAGCCACATTCTGTATATGAGTGGTTAGCAATACGATATGGGCACAGCATTTGCTGCATATTAAGCTCTCTTCAGGCCCTGGAAATGCAGTGAATAAGTGACAAACATACCCTTACAAATTAGAGGATAAAATACAAAAGGTACCCCCTACCCTGAGCTGATGAATTGCCAAAAAAAAAAAAAAAAAAAAAACAACAAATCCAGACAAAGTTCTGCTCTGGCAAAGGCTCATCGAATGGATTTCAGCTTCTCTACTAGCCACTTTAGATGGGTGATACTTTGTAGAGCACAACATTCAGTCTCCTCAGATGTCACTCTTATAGACTAGTGGACTTTTTCTGGTTCACCATCCTAATCAGTTACCTAATCTTACTTGTTCTTGTCTTTCCAGTTTAATTTTCCCGCTGCTTCCTGCAATAATATTCTAGCTCTCGTTCTCTCTAGTTCATCTTTTCCAATTCTGAGAGACTATTCTAAGAAAATGCTTCTATAAACATTTCCTGTTCTTTATCAAGCCAAACTTCTCAATTTGTCTATCTTGTCTGTCTGATCCTTCTTTACTATTGAAACTTACTTTTCCTGAGTCTTTAATTCTGAACTGCTTTGAGGATGATCTTCATTTCTTACTAGCGATTGTCTTCTTTTTACCATAGTGTATCTTTTTATAGTTCTTTTCCATCTAGATGCTCTGCCCTGCTTGTTCCTGAAATGCTTTCACTTGCCTTGCCCTCCACTATTGTCAATTGAATGTACATTTTCTCCAGATGTAGGACTCTTTCTTTACAAATAAAGGCAGCCCTCTTTGCCATGCAGATTTTTCCCCGCTTATTTAAAATACAATCCTTATCAGGAATGTTTCTTATCTAGGATTATTTTAGGTGCATAGGTCTTAGGTACATAGATTTTATGTACTTGGATGATACAGACTGTATTTTGTTCTTTGTTGTGGCCCCACTACTTCAGAGCTCAGCAATTTGTAGGACCATAGCATGTACTAAACAAATGCCACTGTTCTGTTTGACTTTCTCAAGTCATATATAGTACATCATAGTTTCCTCACCTTAAAAATAAAGGAGATAGCCTTAAAAATCTCAAAACTTTAAGCCACCAACAACCCTTTTTAATGAAAAATAATGGCTACTAGGTCTTAATGGCTGCCTAATTCTTTTAATGGTTGTCTTGAGGGAGGGTCTGAAACCTCAATAAACAGTAGTGTGTTAATGCCTTTATTACTCAAAGTTAAGAGTTGGTAGTTAGAAGGAGAAAGTAAAAATGTTAAGGAAGTATCAGACCATTAGAACATTATGCATGGCCTCTTTATTTCTCTCCTCATTCCTGCATTTTTGTTCTGAGGCTGTCTTTCAAACCCTCTTCCATGTTTACCCAAACCACCTTCCTCCACCTATGTTTGTGGGTGTTAAGTGCATGTCCCCATATAGGAGTGGGGGAAAGGACCAATGAATCCTTAGAATGTGGCAGGTAATGATCACTTTTAACCAAG
>NW_026057584.1:82544701-82553891 GCF_023721935.1 Panthera uncia
GCGCTGTGAGCCCCGCGTCCTCCTACGCCGCCATCTTCCGGAACCTCCCAATATTTATGTATTTTTGAACAAGAGAGAGAGGGGGAGAGAGAGAGAGAGAGAGAGAGAAGGGGAGGGGCAGAGATGGGGGAGATACAGAATCCAAAACAGGCTCCAGGCTCTGAGCTGTCAGAGCAGAGCCTGACATGGGGCTCAAACTCACAAACCATGAGATCATGACCTGAGCTGAAGTCTAACACTTAACCGACTGAGCCACCCAGGTGCCCCATGGGGCCTTGTAATTTATATACTTGGGATCTTTCTATGATACAACACAATTTTGAGAGTAAAATACATGCTCAGGAAAAGCCATAATTTTTCTTTAGTTATTTTTAATTACCATTAAAACTTTATTTAACTTATTTTTTTTGCAAGGAAAACTGAGCATCTTACTTAAATATTTACTGACACTTAAAACATAGCATGAACAATGAGTTAACAACCCAGTGTGGTCTCAGTCCCATATTATTATTTCTCCTCTTCAGCAGATGAGAGTGAACTGAAAACAAATAATTATGTTCATTTTTACTATTTAACAATTTAACATACTATATCTAGGTTGTCTGTATTTTGGCTTTTGGGCTTTGAAAAAATAAAATGTCTTTGTCTAACCCTTACTGAGAGGACAGTCTATCAATATTTAATTTGAACAGCCAGAAAAAGCATTAACATAGCATAAAACAATTTATGAGATTGGCTCAGTCTTGGATTTCCTTATTAAATGTAGTTAAAATTTATCAACAAGAGCATAATGTGTGTGTGTTTGTTATCTTAATAATTCTAATTAACTTTTGGTAATTGCTGAGAATCTGCAACTGATTAACTATTTCTATTTTTCATTGTTATAGTTCTCAACAACCAGCAGAGAAATTAATAAAATAAGCTTATGAGAAATGAAACAATGCAAGCCAACTAAGTTTTCCTTCTCATTAGAGAATGTAAAAATCACCAACAAATACTCTATATATAAATATTTGAAAAGAACCCAAAGTACTGGTAAAATATATGAAAATATGAGAAATGTTACATATACACATACATATGCAAGTACATGTGATTTTTTAGTACTTTTACTTATTAATTACTAAGTTGTGTGACTCTCATGATTAATAGGTTTCCTCTCTTTGGTGCTTAATTTACCTTTCTCAAGTCATATAAAATACATACTTATAGTTTTCTCATCTAAAAGTAGATCGTCTTAAAACTCTCAAAAAATTAAGCCACCAATAAGCTTAGTAAAAATAATGACTATTAGATCTTACCTATAGTATTGCTGTAATAGACATGGATTGTGAAGATGCAGACATTGAACTGAGCTACGTAAATGATTCAGATTTCAACTTCAGTCAGTCTCACAAAACAATATGCTGTTGTTCATTAACCAATTGTTTGTGTTACAAAGCCATGATTACAGTTAGTTTCTAGTAATAGTTGGACTGACAGGTTTTGAAAATAGATCTTTTCTGGAAATGACATCTGTCAGCCCTTTATCACATTTAATGATACAGAATATAATAGAAAAGAAAAGCAACAAGAGACTACCTGTATGATTCAGTTTAAGAAAAAAAATATTTGGCTGCCATATGATTTTCCCTTGAAACATGAGTTATAACAAATTATTAATTTAAAAAAAAACCTGGGGCAGAGCACCTGGGTGGCTCAGTTGGTTAAGTGTCCGGCTTTGGCTCAGGTCATGATCTCACAGTCCCGTTAGTTCGAGCCCCACATCAGGCTCTATGCTGACAGCTCGGAGCCTGGAGCCTGTTGCAGATTCTGTGTCTCCCTCTCTCTCTGACCCCCCCCCCCCCCCCCCCCGTTCATGCTTTGTCTCTCTCTGTCTCAAAAATAAACATTAAAAAAAACCCAAAAAAACCCTGGGACACCTGAGTGGCTCAGTCAGTTAAACATCTGACTATGAAAGACATGATCTCACTGGACTGACAGTGCAGATCCTGCTTGGGATTCTTTCTCTCCCTCGATCTCTGTTCCTCCCCAACTCATGCTTTCTCTCTTTCTCCTTCTCAAAATAAATAAATATAGAAAATAAATAAAATAAAATAAACCTTACGAGGCATTTGTGTGGCTCAGTCAGTTAACCATCCAACTCTTGACCTTGGCTCAGGTCATGATCTTATGGTTCATGAATTCGAGCTCTGCCTTGGGCTCTGTGCTGATGGTATGAAGCCTGCTTGGTATTCTATCTCTCCTTCTCTCTGCCCCTCATTTGCTTGTGCACTCTCTCTCTCTCTCTCTCAAAAAAAAAAAAAAAAAACATAAATAAAATGAAACAAAAACCTTACTATTTTACATGTTACATGATTTTCTAGATACTGGATAATTTATCAGTTTGTTAAACAAAATATTATATTTATTATCTATCTATCTGTCAATCTATCTATTTACCTATCTAAACTACTGGCCCACCTTATTCTTCAATGTAGAGAAGTTGGTTAAATTTAAATTGATAAACTTTATAATTAGATAATCGTTCAAATTTCAAGTCTGTCATTATTTAGTCAACTTGATTAACATTTCTGAGACTTGATTTTCATACCTGAAGATTGGTTTGAATGAATTTCACCTCATAAGGTTGTTGTCATGATTAAATGGGATACACTATGGAAAGACTCTGGGACAGGAAGTGTGGTAGGATGGATTGGCTGTGGTTAATTTTCCCCTTATAGGAAGTGGTTGTCTTCTCATTATTTATTTTCTGTTTTCAAGGTTCACAGGTACTGAGATAGGTTTCTTAATGTGCAAAGAAGGAGAGAAAATCCTGGGCCTATGAAAAATATGGAGATGGAATGCATAGTATTGTATAAATCTGAGACATTCAGAGGAAATGATTAAATGAAAAATATCCTGGTCTCTAGGGAAAAAAAATATTATTCTATCCTGAAAATATGAAATTATATAGCCATTGGCCTGCACAACAAATATATAGTTTTCAATTATTGAGTATTTACTGTATCCACTTGGTCCATGAATCAGCCATGATAAGGTAATATGAAAAATGGTCTCATGCTAGTGATAGTCTTTGGTCATTTGGCATAATTAACACAATATGAAATATGGAGACATAACCCCACAAACACTTGTAGTGTTCCAAAAGAGAAACAACCCATATAAGTTAGATTTTTCTGACAAGATAAACAACAGATTTCCATAGTAGTACAACATCTAAGAAATTATGGAATTAGTATGTTTAATACGATTAAGATATGAGGAAAGTCTATAAGTCATGAGAAAAGAACATAAAAAAAGAACAGACATCTTTGAAAAATTATCTAGGATCTAGAGATGAAAATACAGTAACAGGTAGATATGAAAATAATCCTGAATTCTAGAAGTAAAATTTATAGACATTAAAATTAAGGAGAGATACTAAAATTCATGAAAGATATAATGCAAAGTTTCAGCATAAGACTGATAGAATTCCAAAGGGAAAGAATAGAGAAAATGAGAAAGAGAATATAATCAAAGAATTGTGAGAATTTCTACATATTGGAAAGATATAATTCAGAAACAGGAAAAAAGAATCTAATGCGAGAAAGAATTAGTTAACAATTTGTTTTTCCTACACAAATTTAATTTAATAGGCATATATCATATATTGAGTTAGAATCATATTGTGGAATATAAATAATGACTCCTTTGGAGAGTGTAAAATGGGTCACAAAATATTGGACAACAGAAGTAAGACAATATAGTAACAGGCATGCAAATGTTATAAATATTGTTCAGTCAGAGTTAGGGATATTGATTAACTTTAGATAAGGTTAAATTTTCATGTTAAAATTTAAGATTGAATGCTACAAGGAGATAAATATAATGCAAAACTTACAAAGTAGTGGGACAGAGTAATAAAACAGAAGCTGGGAAACAGAAAAGTGAACAAGGAAAACTGTGGCAAATAGAAAACAGAATAACAAGTTGTAAGTAGATTCACAAGTAAGGAACCATAGTAAATATGATGGCATTAAATTCATTAGAGTTTTAAATTCATAGAACGTCAAGCTGAATAAAAAATTCAAGTATATGTTTCGAAAAAAATCAGCTAAAATAAAGTATATGTAAAATTGAAGTCAGTATTAGGTGTATATCACACAATAAAAAAAAAACAAAAAACAAAAAACAGAGCGTTCACCAGGATGAGATGATGGTCAGTACTTACATGCACTTAATAACACAGCTTCCAAGTACTTAAAAAAAAATAGATTTATGCAAAACAAAAAGTTTAATAATTAGGCCACAAAGTAAATCTCAACCATTATAAAATGTTTATTATGTAAAGGCATCATCCTCTTACCATAATTCAAAAAAATTATATAAGGAACAACAAAAATTATAAGACTTTCTTATGTTTCAGTCATTCATTAATAGGTTAATTAAATTTGAACTTGTAGCATCTTGTAGAGCCAGAAAGTATGGAAATGTGTAAAACCTAAAATGATGGGTATATGTCAAGGCGACACATGAGCCAAGTGAAAAACCTCCCAATAGCCAAAGCTGGAGCAAATTGCACAAATTTGAGCAAATACACACTGTTAAATTATAACAAATATAACAAATAGCCATGCATCCAAACAGATGATATACATAAATGATTAAATAAATAAGGTAATGGAGGGTAACAGACAAATATCACATAAAAAAGTTGCAAATAAGTACGTAGGTATTTCTTAAAGAAGGTGCAGCATGACTTCCCATCCCTTAATATGTATACAGTGTATACATACAGTAACTTGCATCCAGAGTGCAGAATGGAAAGGGAGAACAAAGAAACTTAACAGTAGAGAAACTTGACAAACACTATCTCAGTCAGTTGATTAAGATTAACATCATCAATAAGTCATGTTCATGCTATGTATTTTTGATATATGATGAGAATGTCACCCACTGTATGAGTGGGTCTTGCTTGTTATTAATTCTGACATATTATGTCTCTTTGGGGGGGTGACATTTTCTGTCTTGCAAGTGGAGCATTTTGTACGTTAACACTTAGTGCAACATTAGATATTGTCGGATTTCGGTCTGTCATTTTATGATTTGTATTTATCTCCTCAGTTTTATTTTTTTTTAATTTTTCTCTTCCTCCTTTTCTGCCTTCTTATAATATTTATTTTTTTAAATTTTTTTTAGTCCATCTGTTGTCTTTTTAGCTATACTAATTTGCATTTATTTTATTTTATTTTATTTTATTTTACTTTATTTAAATTTTTTTTAACATTTATTTATTTTTGAGACAGAGAGAGACAGAGCATGAACGGGGGAGGGGCAGAGAGAGAGGGAGACACAGAATCGGAAGCAGGCTCCAGGCTCTGAGCCATCAGCCCAGAGCCTGACGCGGGGCTGGAACTCACGGACCGGACCGCGAGATCGCGACCTGAGCTGAAGTGGGACGCTCAACCGACTGAGCCACCCAGGCACCCCTAATTTGCATTTATTTTAATGGTTGCTTTCAATCTTTTCAAAGACTGAAGGGTCTAAGATTTTACCCACCTTGAAAGCTAACAGATCAGCTTGCTGCATGCAATTTCATGGATGCTGAAGACATGAAACTCCTGGGTCAGAGATAAGGAACTTTTTATTACTTATAGTAATTATAGCTGCCAACATATCAATAATATTTTTCATGGTTTCCTGAGACTCAATTCTCCCAAGGCAACATTATGAGAACCAGGTGACACCTACATACATGGTGATTTGCATAAATGATGATGAGCTCTAAGCTCAGGAAACCTGATTATTTTATAGTGGGCTATAAACCTGTTTGCCCTTTGCTTTATAGGATACATTATCTCCATTAGACTATAATTATTATGCCTGCATAATGCTGCAGAAAGAGATACTATCTCTGTATTCCAAGCCTTCTTGTTCTACAAATATCCTTGAAAAGATAGTCTGGAACAAAGGTAGATGGCATCTCAGCTTGCAAGATGTACAGTAATGTGAGAGACCCAGAAAAGAATCGTTTTCCAGTGATGTATGTTCTTCATGTGAGGACATTTTCACTGAAATACACCAGACCATTATACTCTGATTAATCTAACAGAGACTGGGACAGAATTTACTCAGTTTGTCTCATGCAGCATTTAATTACATTTACTATGAAGTAGCAGAATGAGTACCATTGCAGTATTAATCTTGACCATGCTAAACTTCTATATAAATTTCTTATATAATCTGAGTCTGCACTAGAAAGCCAAATGGCTTCCTTCTTAACTTTCTGTGTTGACTTTCCCACTTAGCTGGAGGCATTAATCTAGCAGGATGTATTACTGATTGCACATTTTTTTTACATTGGCTCATAAGGTACAGATCTCAGTGTAGATTCTAGCACCCATTATAACCATTACCACTAAGTTGAGACCGACTTTAAAGAATTTTAAGACCTAGGTATTATCCTTGATCACTTACGCTAAAGTCAGGGACAAATTGTGTATCACTTTTTCTAGTTGAAATACTCCCATTATAGGGATAACTGTCCTCAGAATGTACATAAATGATGAGTCATTTATCCCTGTGGGAAGCTCTTCCAGAAGGATAGTCTTATTTTGGAGATATCTCTGCAGTCATTTGAGAGCTACATGATATATAGGGGTAAAATATTTTTGTAAACACTTGAAAATATTTATGAGCACCCCTAAGATGCACGTGATTGTGTTTTCAGGAGGAAAACTGTTTAATGCTTGGTTTCTGCGGAAGCAGTATAGTTCCAGGGATGCACATAGAAATAAAGTATTGCTAATAATTGGAACTGCACAGTGTGAAAATTGCGTAAGTTAGGGGTACAGGCTAGAGTTGGTTGTTGTTTGGAGATACTGGTAATCTAATGTGTGCTATTTGTCTGCATGGTCATATGATACTCCCTTCTCCCATGAAATAACTGAGTTGTGACTATGGAAATGCAATGGGGAATACATTCACAGATGTTTGTGTGTGTGGGTGGGTGGGGGGTGATATGTGGGAGCTGGAACCAGCAGAAACTGCTGTTTCTGATAGACTTCTAAGAGAGTAACAATCATATCATGGTCAGAAACATCCGATGGTGGATGGTAGGCATAATGGCTTTAGTCTGGTACAGTTTGGGAGAGCTTTCTCTATCATGTGAAAATTTCCATAGGTCATTCTTTGAAGCAAAGATTATCAGGGTCTTTCTGTCCTTTATATCTACTGAATCCAGAAGGGATTCTCTCTCTATATGCCAAGGTTGTAGTTCTTCTTACATTGCCACACAATCTGGGTGTTCCATACTAGTAGCTATAACTTTCCTTTTCTCCAGTCATCTCCTACTAAGCTTCAGACCTTTAATCCAGAAATGTTTGGTGCAGGACGAATAGGGACATTTTATAAAAGTTACTGAGATATGATTTTACTGCACTTTGTGCCACATAAACTACTAATGGGGAACATGGTGAGCAGTGTACTCAAACCAGTGCTTATTATTCACATGATCCAGGACCATTTCAGCCCATCAAGAGAGTCCAAGTGGCTAAACCAGAATTAAGTTATTAGACTCTCTTATGCCTCCTTTTGACAGTGTTGCCACCAACAGACAGTAAATAGTATCAAGTAATCTGAACCGGGATTTCTGACAGGGAAAAGAAGAAGCATCATGCCCAGGAATGGTCCATTTGGAATCCCCAAATTTCAAAATAGACCTAAATGACCCCTTATTTCTTTTATCCTAATTTTTTACTAGAAAGTGGCTGATTGGGCAGGGCACTTTTTTGGATACAGGCATATCCCCTGACCAAAGTGCCTTACTAAAGTTTGTAGGACAAGAGGAGGTAAGGGAGGTATAGTCAGAAATATTTTTGACTTCATTTTTGAGGGAGTCATTCCAGTGTTTAAGAATACCACATGCATGTGGATGGTAGGGAGAATGAAATAACCTTCAAATACCTTGATTATCAGCCTATTATTATTTTGCAATAAAATTTGTATCGAGTGAATGCAAATGATGTGGAAAGACGAAAATATGGTAAAGAGCCATAGTACTATAGCCAATGTTAACTGATTGGACTGGAAGAATTACATTGTAACTTGAAAAGCTGCCAGCAGTGATGAGGCAGCAATAAACTTGAGAAGGGGTTAAACGTCTAATGTCAATCTGCCAGAAGCAGGCTCTGTGAAAATGAACAATGTGACCTCCCTCACCACAATGCAAAGTGTCAACTTCTGGTAGAAGTCACAAGTCTGGCATGCAGTGGTAGCCTGTGCATTGGAATCATAGAGTCTTTATGTCTGTCTGTGGAAGTGGTTATATTGCCATTCTGATACGATAATGGGTCCTGACAGCAATGGTAACAGTCTTGGTAATGTAGACTCAATCAGTAGTTTCATTCTAGTTGGTCTTATTGGAGAATGGGTCCTTGATGTGACATCTACACAAGTAACTCAACTAGTCTGACAGCAGCTGAAACTTGTTTCTTTATAGTTTGTGGTCTCAAGGAAGGAAATCTTTAATTTGACAGTTTATAGGTTTCCATGTAGCTAGCCAGCTAGGCCATTGGCAATAACCCAAGAATTAGTAAACCTGTAAAAAACATTTTTTTAAACCTATAAAATTTTTTTAAAGTTTATTTATTTATTTTGAAGAGAAAGAGAGGGGGTGGAGCAGAGAGAGAGAATCCCAAGCAGGTTCCATGCTGTCAGTTCAGAGCCCAATGATGCTTCTGAGTACTCACAAACCGTGAGATCATGACCTGAGCTGAAATCAAGAGTCAGACACTTAACTGACTATATCACCCAGTCTCCCAAACCTGTAACATTTTTTTTAAATTTTATTTTTTTAAGTTTACATCCAAATTAGTTAGCACGTAGTGCAACAATGATTTCAGGAGTAGATTCCTTAATGCCCCTTACCCATTTAGCCCATCCCCCCTCCCACAACCCCTCCAGTAACCCTCCGTTTGTTCTCCACATTTAAGAGTCTCTTCTTTTTTGTTCCTCTCCTTGTTTTTATGTTATTTTTATTTCCCTTCCCTTACGTTCATCTATTTTGTCTCTTAAAGTCCTCATATGAGTGAACTCGTATATTTGTCTTTCTCTACGTAGTTGCAAATGGCAAGATTTCATTCTTTTTGATTGCCGAGTAATACTCCATTTGTGTGTGTGTGTGTGTGTGTGTGTGTGTGTGTGTGTA
>NW_026057584.1:82553991-82573447 GCF_023721935.1 Panthera uncia
TGTGTGTGTGTGTGTGTATGTATATATATATATATATATATATATATATATATATATACCACATCTTCTTTATCCATCATCCATTGATGGACATTTGGGGTCTTTCCATACTTTGACTATTGTTGATAATGCTGCTATAAACATCGGGGTGCATATGTCCCTTCAAAACAGCACACCTGTATCCCTTGGATAAATACCTAGTAGTGCAATCCTGGGTTGTAGGGTAGTTCTATTTTTAATTTTTTGAGGAACCTCCATACTATTAACCAGAGTGGCTGCACCATCTTGCATTACCACCAACAATGCAAAAGAGATCCTCTTTCTCTGCATCCTCGCCATCATTTTTTGTTGCCTGAGTTGTTAATGTTAGCCATTCTGACAGGTATAAGGTGGTATCTCATTGTGGTTTTGATTTGTATTTCCCTGATGATGAGTGTACTTGAGCATTTTTTCATGTGTTGGTTGGCCATCTGGATATCTTCTTTGGAGAAGTGTCTCTTCATGTCTTTTGCCCATTTCTTCCCTGGATTATTTGTTTTTTGGGTGTTGAGTTTGGTTAAGTTCTTTATAGACTTTGGATACTAACCCTTTATCTGATATGTCGTTTGCAAATATCTTCTCCCATTCTGTCGGTTGCCTTTTAGTTTTGCTGATTGTTTCCTTCACTGTGCAGAAGCTTTTTATTTTGATGAGGTCCCAGTAGTTAATTTTTGCTTTTGTTTCTCCCCTTGCATCCGGAGACGTGTTGAGTAAGTAGTTGCTGTGGCCAAGATCAAAGAGGTTTTTGCCTGCTTTCTCTTCAAGGATTTTGATGGCTTCCTGTCTTACATTTAGGTCTCAAATCTGCAAAAATTTTAAATTGAAGAACAGAACTGTGAGAATAGCCTTGAGTTCTTACCACTGGGTGTGATGCCATCTGCTTTCCATTCTGCATATCTGGTGATGAGACTGAATAGTTTTAGCAGCCCAGTTGAAACCATTGGGTTTCAGCTTAGCTAAGGCATCACTGTAAGTTAAACATGGCTATTTAAGAAGAATGTCTGTGACTCAAGAGTTCTATTGAACCAGCAGCTTTGCCTCCTGTAACAGAGTAGAGGATAAAGCTTCCTCCAGAAAGTTAGTTGCCATTTTTCGTATAAAGACAAGATGTTGTTGGGGCCAGGCTGTCTTCACTCTTGAATATACAATTTCCCTTTGACAAATAAGGTTAGTTTGGCAGTTCTTACCTTGTTAGTTTTTAAGTCCCAGTTGACCATCCCCAAATGAATATATCAGGCCGGTGAATCACTACATTGTCCACATGTCACACACTTTCCACCAGAGTCCAATAGTAAGCTGATAGCTGAGCCACAATGAGAAGATGATGAGTCCAACATCAAAATGTTGCCTCTGGTGGGGGTTACCTCTATTTGTTAGGGTTTCCAGTTGGCAAAATCATCAGTGATGCAGATTTCAGGCTCAAAAAAGTTATTAGGATGGTCGGGCCCCAATAGGTACTACTAGCATGAATTTACATGTGGCTCTTCCCAATCAAAATGGTCCCATCCATCATTATGACTATGTACAGGAAAGTTATGTAGCAATAGTAGTTTACTACTTAGCATTTCAAGTCACTATATACATATATATAGTATCAACCCAAAGGGTTTAAGCCACAAAGTTACATTAACTTCCTTTCCCCACTGTGAAATCTGCTCAAATCACATTACCTAATTCTGGGTATTCACAGTGTGTTGACACTGGTAATATGTTAACCTGGGAACCTGAATCCAAGGAGTTTGAGTCCTTTCTGTCCCCACAGCTTCCCAGTATACTTTGATATGTGGATAGCCTTTGGTCTTCTTTGGGGACAAGATGATCTCAGTGCCGCTACTAAATATCTCCCCTTAAAGCTGCTAAAGTCAGTCTAGAAGCATTGGAAGGGATCGGGGGCCATGAAGGGAGAACAGCTCCATACCAGTAAATAAGGGACATTTAATTTCCACATTAAGTGCTCAGACAGCTGCTAAGAGCTAAAATTGTACCAATTTCTAATGTGTTCTATTCATCCAAATCTCTATATCCTCACTGCTGACAGCACTTATTTCTACTCTGGGGGTTTCTTGACTCAGAAACAGATCTGGAACTAGAATGAAGGAGTGTTGCCCTTACTTAGGGCAAAACCTTTAAGGAGGAGCCAAAAGACTGAGCAATCAAGTTAAGTAATATTTTAAAGAAATAGAAATATGGGAAATTAATGCAGAACTCCATGGTGCACAAAATCTCAAAGTGTGAAGACACTATCTTGATACTGTATGTGCATGATTCATCTCTCTTGCCCCACTCTCACCGACTTCCAGGATCCTGGCAGGAGACATGAGACCTCTGAGGCCCCTGAGAAACAAAAGCTTTGTGTACTCAAGTAGCATGAGCTTTATGTTTGTATCAGCTCACCTTCACCCCAGGTCCCGTGACGGTCATGTGAAAGGGCCCAAGTGGGTGCTGCACATGTAGTAGAGGGTCTTGGGCACAGCTAAGGATCATTGAGGTTAGAGAACCTGAATTTTTTATAGTGGATAGAAGGCCCATCTGACTTTTGTGCCAGAAGAGGACAAGGTTTTTATTGCAGTAGATGGAAACAAACCTGCCATGTATTGCGGAGAGAGATGCTGTCTATATCTTTGAAGACTGTATACTGTACATCATTGGCAAGATTGTATAGAATGTAGGTTCTGCTTGTACGATATGTAGAAATGAGCCATGGAGAATTGTGTCTTAAAATAGCCAATAAAATACTAAAAATAGAATGGATAGCTTCTGAATCAGTAGGTGAAAAACATAGGTGTAAGTAAATTGATTCTATTCAATCCAATAGAACATAAGAAAAAAGGAGAAAAACACTCAAGAAAAACATGTTGCCAATAGGAAACAAAAATCATAGAAATTCAAATATATAAGTAATCCCAGCGAGTGTGGCCTGAACTTGTGAAAGTTAGATACTCTTAAGTTGGTAAAATAAAATACAACTATCTTTGAAGGACCAAAAAATTTCCCTCTTATTCTTTCTTTATGGTTTCTAATACCTACTTTTTTTTTTTTTTAACAAATAGCACTTATTATTTCTCTGGAAGAGTTCAGGGTGCCTTACAAAAATAAATTAATTCTTACAGCAATCAAAACAGGTTAAACTACTATTACCCATTGGCCAGTCAAAGAAAATGAGATACAGAGAAGTTAAATGAATTTCCCAAGGCCACCTGATAGTAGATGATGAATACAAAGTTTGAACGCTGGCATTGTGGCTTCAGGATCTGTTCTCATCCTCTGGAGCCTCTTCTGTTCTTTTAAACATACTGTCCCCATCCCCTACCCCTGCCACGGCCACCCCCAGTTTCTCTAAAATCATTTTGTTATCTCAAAGACTTGAACTATTAATGTTGCCAGAAGAACTGAAAATTGAAGAATTGAGAGATTTATACCTAAGAATGTTAATCTCAAAGGACCTAGAGTAGCTACATCCATGCCAGATAAAATAGATTTGAGTACAAATCAAAGCTCACTATAAATCTCTCAGGAGTAGGTTAAATTGAATTAAAAATTCACCAATAGAACATGAATTTTCTCAAACTGCATGCAGAGTAATATTAATCCTTAAACTATATAGAGCAAAGTCTAACCAAATCATTTGGTTAAACAGGCAAATTATTTGCCTAAGTAGGCAAATTTAAGACTATCATGGAAGATGGTAACAGATTTGAGTGTAGAATTTGAGGAATACAACATCTTGACATTGATGTTTTATTCCTCCATGATGCAGTAAATGGTTAAGAACTAACCTTCCCAACATAGTAAAGAAAACTATAAAATTTGGCAAAGTATATAAGAAAACTGTTTAACTGTGTTCAGGCAGGTGCTAACCAACATATAAGCTTGCTATCCCTGAGATAGAAAATTCATAAGGTAAACCTCATGATCCTTCAGCTCTCTGCAGGAAGTGAGGGTTAAGAGGAGCATTTCTCAAACACTCAGAAAGCTATTATCCTAGTCAAGCAGGGCAATCCTGCTGAGTGAAGGAGACAAAAATCAAGGTTTAGGGAAAAGAGAGATAAGGGTAGAAAAAACATATTTGAAAAAAATAATGACCATAACCTTCCCAAATATGATGAAAAATACCTACTTATGTACCTAGGTGGCACAGTGAATTTCAGGCAGTAAATAAAAAGATAAATAAGTCAACAAATCATATTTAAGAACATAATAGTCAAACATTACAAACGAAAGTTAGAGATAAAAATCTTTTTAAGTACCCAAAGAATAAAAGATGCATTGACCACATTGAGACAGGAATAAGTGAGAATCACCAGGTTTCTTAGAAAGAATGGTGGCCAGAAGATATCTCAAATAAAGAAAAGTTAAAAAATTCTATATCCAGTGATGATATTCCTAACCTGAGAATAAAATAAGTATATTTTCAGATAAGTAAAAGTTGACAAAACTCATCCCCAGAAATATAAGAGAAATGATACAAGATTAGAATTCACTAAAGCAGGGGACCAAAATGCTACATAAAATGTGTATGTAAAATAGAAGCACACCTCCGGGGGCGCCTGGGTTAAGCCACTGACTTACCCTTGGGTCATGATCTCGCGGTTCCTCGGTTCGAGCCCCGCATCAGGCTCTAATAAACATTAAAAAATTAAAAAAAATTAAAAATGAGGGATCTGAAGCAAGTAAAGCAAATGTTAATAATGTGTCAAATATTCATGATAGAAACATGGATAAATATATGTATTTTTGGTATTTAAAAATTAATAAGTGAATGTAATAGTAAGTATTGGATAGTTTTAGTTGTACACTATAGCTTTCAAAAAGAAAATTAGTTCTTAAAAATTTTTTTTTACTGTTTATTTTTGAGAGAGAGAGAGAGAGAGAGAGAGCGAGCGAGAGAGCGCACTAGCAGGGAAATTTCATTTCCAGCATATAGGTGAACTGGACTGTGTGGAAAGAGAAAAGCAGGATCAGGGGTAGACTAAAACTGGGAGAAGAATGGAAGATTTTTAACTAGTAGAAATGGAGATAGCAAGGTAACTGTCCTTAGGTATTTGAGAAACTGTCATTTTGCCAGAAAGTTTATATTCATTCACTGTAGCCATGTATAATAGACTTAGGGCAAATATATCAGAACATTAATATTTTTTGAGTATACCTTAGTTCTAGATCCTGCTCTTGCCACCACTATTAAAACCACAAACAAGGAAGGTAAGTTTCCAATTCTCATGGAACTCACATTCTGGTGGCATGAGGTGGAGGGTAAAAAATAAGTACATGAACAAATGAGCAGAGATATTACCTCGTGACAAGTGCTTATTCTGGGAAATGAAATAAGGTGCTGAGACATTCAGTGAAAAGGCTGGGGCTGGAAGCGGCTCTTGACTGGCAGATCAGAAGAGATACCCGAGACTTACAGTCACCATATGGTCAGGAGCAGGAGTGTTCTTCCCTCTGAACGGGTTGGGGAAAATCTACAAACTGTGAATGGGTTTAGATTTTTGAGGAAAGAAACTCGATCACTGTGGCTGGGGAATACTGGGAGAAGGAAATATTCCTATGGGGCAAGATGAGAGAGCTAAGAGTGTCAAAGCATGTGTTTGCAAGCCAGACTGTCAACTCCAGTGTCATCTAATGCTTATTTCCTCACTCATATAAAGTCTGTACCCTAGTTAAGCTGAAAGTGTGTGACTGCTCTATATGTTTTTATGATATATTTAAATTTATGCACTTGCTATTTCCCTCCTATGGGAACCCAGAAATCTTAAACTTTTTAATAGATAACTACGACCACTCTGTGTTAAAATTTGGGGTTTAATAGTGTCAAGAAATGGGGAGGCTTGGAAAGGATGGACACTAAAATCTCACTTTCAGCTGAGTGAAAGAATGACATTAAATCTCACCTTTACCTGAGGGAAGCAAAACATAGGATTTTATTCACTAGAATTCCAGCGTCAGAACTCCTGATGGGGACAAGAGTCTGAAAGGGAATTGATTGAGACTTAGGGCTGCCCATAGTGGGAAAACACACATGTTAAGGATCCAGATTTTTGAAAGGGGATTGTCACTAAGGTGTGTGCACCTTTGGGCGAGAAGTGAACAAGAGAACAATGTGGACAGGAACAGATGGAGCAGTAAGGAAGACAGGAAGAAATGTTTATCATTTCAGGAATGGGAGGCATAGGAGAAAAGTTAAATGTTTCACAAAGTTGTTTTGTGAGATGCTTTGTATAAACCACTGATCACCATTCGAGAAAACCTACTGTAAACAGCTGCATTGGTTTTACAAAATGCTTGTCAAATTTGTGTTTCAAAATTAAAATATTTCACTGTATCAAGAAATAATTTGAAGGAATTTGGCTATCTGTGGATTGAGTAGGAAATAACTGTATTCATATTGAGTTCTCCCATAGCAAGGAAGGAGTTTTGTAGAGCTTATGAGCAAAAACACTTTTAATTGTTTTGGTTTGAGGGAAATAGGTGAATAGAATTACCTTTAACAGTCCTTCTGATGAAAAATGTGATATGTGATAGGTTTTGCCCTTTTTCATTTCAAAGTTAAAGGAAACAAGATTGTAATTGATAAGCATATAAAATATCAAGAGAAATTTGGAGACACTGACAGAGCCTTTTAAGTATTAAAGTGACATTAAATACTGGAAAACATATGAATTCTAAGAGTGTATTCATTGAATAAATTCATGAAATATATTCCCTCCTAAAGGCTCTATGTCCAAATATCATTAGAGTAGGGGTCAGGGATTCAAAATTATGAACTTTGGAGAGAAGCAAAAACATTCAGTCCATGAAGTTCACAACCATAACCAATTGTAATGGGTACAAATCCTTTACCGTTATCCATCTGAAAAAAAGAAAAAAACAATAACAAATATTTCTCAGAATCCCACGCTACTTTCCATTTACTGCCCTAGCCTGCTTTTCCATTTATTTTTCAAATGTCTTATAATTTGAAAGGACTCACAGTCCCTACTCATGCACCTTTCATTTGCTCCTAGGCCAGTCTGGCTTGATCTCCATCAAAGCCACCAGTGACCTTCATGTTGCTAAGTCCATGGACATGCCTCAGTCTCCCTTTGAGTTAATCACTTTTTTCTATTTTGAAACACTCACTTCCTAGAGCTTTTATAATACTAGACAAAATGTTTTCTCCCCTTTATGTCTCAGATGGTTCTTTTTATTTCTCGAGAGAAGCAATTTTATTAAACTATGTCATGTGTACATATGCAGACATATAAAACCATAGTTCACCTGATTCCTTTATTTGCATGACTTTTTTAGATATATCATGGGCATCTTTCCTTGAGTCGTTTTCTGTTCTTTAAAACCATTTTTGCTGAAGTGTAATTGACCTGTAAAAAAGCTATACATATTTGATATTTAATGTATGCAACTCACTTCAGTTTGGGGATAAGTATAAACCCATGAAACATGATAAAGATGGGGTTAGTGCCCTTACAAGAAGAGGAGGGGAGACTGGAGCTTGCTCTCTCTTTCCACCACATAAAGATAAAGCAAGAAGGCAGCTGTCGGCAAGCCAAGAATCAAATCTGCAGCACCTTGATCTTGGCTTCTCAGCCTCCAAACCTGTATGGAATAAATATCTATTGTTTAAGCAAAATGGTAAATAAATAAATTTGTTGAAAGCTGTGTAAGGAGTGATAGGAATTATGAAAATTCAACAATATTCTGACAAATATTTATCAGTGCCCAAAATGTGCTAGACCACTGAACATAAATAAAATAGACATAAGTATGTGATTCTTTGGAAAATACTTAGTGTCTTACTAGAGACGTTCAGAGTCACTGTTACACTGTGATGTTGACTTTTTTAAGAATAGGAGAATGTAGCACCTAAGTTTATCACTTCCTCTTCTTGTCCCTGTCCCCTTATAATCTGTAAATACAGTATGTCTGGAATATGGATAGAAGGATGTAAAGGCAAGAAGCAGAGAAATGCTAAACAGCTCTAGTAAGACTTAAGACTGCTTATATACTAACCCAGTACATTCAGATTTGTAGAGTACACATTCAAGTGGATATACAAAATGATCCCATGTAATGTGGAAAGGAAATATTAGAACTTTGTATTATATACAAAAGAAATAAAGCTTTACCAATGTCCAAGTTAACAACTGACAAGTGTATATTTATGAAATTATACATATGTTAGAGAATATGCACAAATACATTTTTTCAAATGTTTATTCTGATAGAGACCACGTGCATACATACATGGGGAAGGGGCAGAGAGAGAGGGAGGGAGAGAATCCCAAGCAGGCTCCATGCTGTCAGTGCAGAGCCTGATGCATGCCTCAGTCTCACAAACTATGAGATCATGACCTGAACTGAAATCAAGAGTCAGAGGCATAACTGACTGAGCCACTCAAGCGCCCTTGACAAATATATTTTTAAAGGAGGTTAACATTTAGATTGTTGGGAGTCCATTGCTGTAAACAACTGTACTCAAGTGAAGGGGGAAATTACCCTTTCATTTTCATTTTCATTTTTAGTTTTATTTATTAGAGAAGAATCTGTTGGAGCCATACAGAGATTATTGTTTATAGTTCAGATAATGATGATAAAACCTAATATATCATAGTAGGGAGAATCCAAATGTCGATAGTAAATCAAGACCTGGCACAAATATGGTCACAAAGGTGACACGTTTTCCAGTGTATTCCCATCTCTAGTATCTGCAAAGACAGATATTTGTTGATGGCATTTTGAGTGACTTCTGTATAGTAAGCTACTTCCTTTATTCCACTTAGAGATCAAATTTCTTATAGTTCAAAGAGTATGTTGATATAGGTTTGGGAGCTTTGTTGAACAGTGTGAGGACCACTATTGTTATTTGATGTTTTTTTCCAAGCAATCTGATTTTTTTTAATTTTTTTAACGTTTATTTTTGAGACAGAGAGAGAGCATGAACGGGGGAGGGTCAGAGAGAGGGAGACACAGAATCTGAAACAGGCTCCAGGCTCTGAGCTGTCAGCACAGAGCCCGACGCGGGGCTCGAACCCACAGACTGTGAAATCATGACCTGAGCCGAAGTCGGCCGCTTAACCGACTGAGCCACCCAGGCGCCCCCCAAGCAATCTGATTTTAAATATTCTCTTCCCTCTACTTCCAGAGAGTGAAGGGCTAATATGAAAAGTAAAAGCTGAGCAGGTGGTTTACATGGAGGTGATGTGAAGTGACCTCCATTTTCTTAAGTACTACATTTGAAAATATCCACATAGATATTTCTCCAAAATATATGCTGTGCTGTTTCTGTTGCTATTGTCTACATGTTCTACCTTTCTGGAAATATAATTATTGTTTTTGTTTGTTGGTATTTTTTCTTAACTCTGTTTATATACACTAGGTGATGCATAGAATGCCTCCTTTAAGGAATGGATTTTGGGAGTAGACAGGTGTTCTTCTTAGATGCTCTAGATTTTACTTTTCCCTAAATGTTTTTAGATTGCATGATAAACATGGAGCAGTAGATAAAAATGCAAAATAAATTTGTTTGTTCTTAGGATCTAAATCTAATTGTTTTAACAATGTACCCATGCCAATAGATTGCAATACAAGGAGATTATAAACTGATGGTTAGATGTTAATAACAGTAACACAAAACATTAATGTAAGTGACATTTACATAAGTATCTCAATCTTAATACATGTAATTTACATATGAAAATTTAATCATCATAGAGATAAACAGCTGCAAAGTTTAATTAAACTCTCCACACAAAATCAGCCTGCAAGAAGTAGTTTGTCACTGCTAATTCATCACAATTCTCTTAAGTATTCTTTAAAATAAAAATGCAAAATAAATGACTCTTATTGATAATTTAACTTCTGGGTACTTTGTATTTTAATTGTATCATCAAAGCCTGTTGAGAATGCATAAAGATTCTAGGTTTATTTTCACTCTGTTTATAAAGCAAACAGTAAATTTATAGAGGACAAATGTATTTGTTTACACACTTGTAAGGGTCACCAGGACAATAGCACTAAACTCTAATTTAAGAAATTTTAATGCCAAAATAAGTTTTGGGTAATGAAGGGATGTAAAAGTTTTCTCAATGGAGCTTTTAAAAACAGAATGAATTATACACAGAAATTAATGCCAACATTAGTCAGAAAAAGAGTAACTAACAACTGCTAATGTAGATAGATAAAAACCGAAAAATCTTAATTGGCTTTTAAGATCACAGAAACATTACAGAAAAAAGAATGTTTAATACATAAGTGCTGTAGGAAGTCACCTCCACAATAAATAAGGACAAAAGCAAATGGCAGTTTTTATTTCCATGTATCTTCCTTGTTTAAATAAATGCATGTATCCATTCATTTACTTAGAAAAAATAAGTGCCTACTGTATGCCAGGCATAATCTAGCATAAAATAGTGACTACAGTTAGCTTTTGTTATGACATTTATATTAGTTGCAGACTTTTCTTTATAGCCACAGACATAAAATGTTGAAATAGGAGACAACGGGATATTCATGGTAAAGCAAAGGGCTTCTGGCATCCAGGACTCTGCTTCAAGCCTCTCATTTTTTTGCACGTAAATTCAGATGACTGGACAGTATTATAAATAGAATGCATACCATTCATTTAAGTGAAGATAAAATGAAATTGGACTTTGAAAAGTGGACACTGTTCATGAGTTGGTCCCTAACACATGCTTTTCATGTTGAGGGCATCTACGTTGTATCCCAACATGTTTCTTTACATAATTAATTCTGTAATAGGTGTCTACAAGAAATAAAAGATATAATATCCAAGTATACCAATAAAATACTAATAATTATATTATTCAGTAATTTTGGTTTCTGTTAAATTGAACTTTTAATCTGTAAGTTAATTACACATCAGACATTTTGTAATCTCTTATATATGAAGAAATTGAGCCACGACTCCCCAAATAATAAAAATAAGCCATGTCAAGGAGTGAACTGGAGGCCATAACATCTGAACAACCTGTTAGAGGAAACTAGGATATGCACGTATATTTTTCTTCATATTTTACATGAAGCAATTCATTTTGATGCCAGGGTAGCTCAGTTTCTCTTGTACAAAGTGAATGTCTTGACTTGGACAGTCTAAAATTTTATGCACTAAATCTCCAGAATTTTTTGACTTTATCTGAAATATTTAAATATTCTAACTAACTTGGGAAAAATAATAAACTGTAACAAATATACAGTATTCAGTCTCTTTAAATTGTGTTGGCGAATATATTTGATTGTGAAGCCTTGAAAATAATGCTTGATTTGACACCTTAGAGGTGTGTGTGTGGGGGGGGGGGTGTGGAGTGAGAGAAAAATCTATATTTAACTATCTATTCTCTATCTCTCCCCCCATATATCTAAATAGAATCCTTCTTATACAAAGATATTATAACCTGAAAGTGGTTAGTTTGCCAAAAATCAGGAGGCATAAAAAATAATACCTAATACCTTAACATTCAATTTATTTCAAAATGGGCCCATCTACTTAGCAGTCTTTTGATTAAGGGCCTAAGTCCTTTCTTGAAGATTGAGCCTGCTGATGGGGCTTGAATTTGCCTTTCTTGCATAAAAAAGTGCAATGTTAAATGTTTTATGGTTTTCAGTTTTCTTCTCTTTAAGAGGGATACAAATTAAAATATACTTGTAGCATAATATGAATGAAACAGTCTCTTGATTTTTTCCCAAATTTTATACTTGTCTCTCTCATATTTAATTAGATACTTTTTACCCATAGTTTATCTTTATTATTTAAACCCATAGTTTATCCCATATTTAATTAGGTTATCCATGGTAAAACCAGGTACATCTGATAGAAGCTAGTTTGTGTAAGCACACAGTTCAAATGGTGGGAACAGAAGTGTGCATGTTCCTAGAGCTTCGTTGGTGATGCGTTCACTAGAAATTGTTGTAACTTATTCTTTTACTTAATCTTCAAAACAGTCCTGTAGGGATTAAGTGATTCATATGAGATTATGAAATTATTTTGGTTCTCATAAAAATATCAGGGATATTAAGTGATTCACATGGGGTTACAAGATTTGTTAGGAGCCAAACTCTGAATTCAAACTGCAAGAACATTGTGTTAAAGTTATTATTTTGTAATGAAATATTTCCAAAACAAAAGTAGTAACTTGGATTTTCGGATCTGTTGATGTGAAAATGAGTATAGAGTAATTCTTTCATGGATCTAAAATTGTTGCTTAGTTATATCTGTTCAAAATGTCAATCTAATTTAAACTGTTAGCCCATCAGTAATTTTGTGGTACTTTAGCAGCCTAGTCTTTCCTTGCTTATTGTAAAGGAATTATTAAAAAATAAAGGTTTTGTTTATTAGCATTAATGTGTTAGTGAATTGTGATTATACCAGTATTCTCTCACGACTGAAGATACAGCTTTAAGTGTAAATGCTTTCATGCTGCATTTTAAGAGGTTGGTTTTTTGTTTTTTGTTTTTTTTTACCTTGAAATTAGATACTGATGTCTCCATACGGGTACTGGAGGTTAACTTTAGTTTATAAAATTTGTCTCCCTTATTTCCTCAAAATTTTTTGTACATTTTTGCTCTTCCTTCTCACTTTGGTACATTGATATTTTATCCTGAAAAGTACGTGATCCATTTCAGATTCCTACTTCCTTGTTTCTATCATTTAACTATTCTAACAGGTAAGATCAATCTTTAGGGAATAATTTTTAAATTAGATGAATTGGATTGGGTCAAATGCAAAGGTGCTTATTTTATGCTCTCATAGTATCAATTACCTTTAATGAGAGGCACAAGAGTCCCAAATCAGGAAGAATATTTATATTATGAGTGGTTTTTTTTGAGATATAAAATAATTTTTGTAGCCAGGAATTGAATATTATATATGTTAAAAACTTGGGATATTATTTCATATTCATTTATGTATTTGGCTAGAACTATTGTGTCAGTAACGGCCACACAATGATTTTGACAAGAGAAACCCATTTTAAAGCTGTTTTATATCAGGTATAAAATTAATAAAATTCAGATTATAAAATTCTTGCCTTTCTTAGGTAAACTTTCACCATCTGTTTCTTTTGGATTTGGTTGAACACATTTAAACATTCTTTGTTGTGCATCTGAGAATGGCATTCCTGGGAGAATGGACAAAGGATTGGACATTTTATTATACTGGACATTTTAGGAGTTGAAGTAATTATAAATACTCTATTCTTTGTTTTTCCCATTGAGATAAATATGATTAATGGAGAGAGTTTCTTTATAAGAAAGGAAATATAGTTTGGCTTACCTTTTTTTCCCCCTGGATTAGTGAGCCAAACATTACAGCTGCCCATGTTGTCAAAATGCCATAGGAGAATTTAGTAGAAAAGAAGCCAATAATGTAGTCAGCTTCTGACGTTTAAATAAATGTTTTTGCCGTTCCATCAAAATTAATGATTAACTTCAACATTAGAAGTGTGTATTTCAATAGTAGAGGGAAATTTTCCCACCATCACTTCAGAGCAGAAGTAACCCTCCAGCGTTATAAATATATATTTCAGACTAAGAGAAAAGATTGATCCCACAGGATATCTCTCTTCTCCATCCATTGATGATGTCAGTGAGTATCTGATTAGCTGCTGACATTTGAAATTATGGTGGGTCAGCAGGTTAATGAAAGCCTTCTTTATATAGCTATGTCCCCATTGCCTCTCTGCCTTCCTAGGCTTTTGGCTTGTTTGCTGACCTCAAAAAGCAAGGCAAAAATAAAAGTACACATCAAAAGAAGTATAGTTGGAGTGCTCTCTATTGATGATTTCTAATGCTGCTATTTAACAAGAAAGGGAAAGGTTAATGAATAGCAGCAACTTAACTTACTTGGGAATGGTTCAGTACAAAGGGTCCAGTTAATAACCTCAGTAAACTTATTGGGGATAAACTCTGTGTAGATGAAAACATTTCAGTGGAGTTGTCTGAACCACAATTTTTCTGACTTTAAGTGACAGAGTTACATAAATTTCCCATTTTATAATATTGAGTCATCTTCAATTGAGGCAAGGAGAAAGTATAAAACTGAATTAAGTTTCCTGACTCATCGATCAGAGTGTCTTAGAGTTAGAGAGGGCCCTTGAGACCTAGTTTATTGTTTTTTTTTTTGTTTGTTTGTTTTTTGTTTTTTGTTTTTTGTTTTTTTTTAAGTTGTGTTCTCTGGCACTTTCCGATTCCTTAGAGTGACCTTGCAAGCTGCTGTAGGGGGAAAAGAAGTACGTGGGACCCTCATCACTCTTCATGTAGTAAAGGGCTCTGCTGACAAAGTTTGAAAACCATTGAGCTGCAACTAACACTTTCAATTTCCACGTAAAGACATTGAGGTGTTGTTGGTAAAGTGAAGCTTCCCAGGTCCTGCAACTATCCTATGTCACAATACATGTGAGGAAGAATTTGTAGCTCTCAAAGTATGGTTCTTCTAAGTTTTGTGTGTGTGTGTGTGTGTGTGTGTGTGTGTGTGTGTTTGTTGTTTGTGTTTTCTTGCTGTTGTTGTTGTTTCAGAGAAAAGAATGCAAAAGCAAAAATAATGTTTTGGGTCTAATCATGTTTCAAAATGCTCTGAATCCTCAAAGGAGGTCATATGAAGGAGGAATGGCAGGCTGATCCTTCCCCAGCCATTTCCCTGCCATTTTGTCTGTGCAAGTTAAGAGCTGGTTCCCAGTGTGGTCTGTATAAGATGTTTAATTTCCTTCACATGTTAGTTCAGGGGATGGACATTGACTCCAGAACTTGGGAAACTTCTAGTGTTTCCAGAAAAGATCATCTGGTTCCAGAGTTCTTCATGTTTTCAATAACAGGCATTAGGACCACATTTCTGCCTCAGATGGTGAGGCAAGTGCAGGTCTGATTAAATTCCAGTGTCAAGTGCTCAAAATACTGGGGGAGTGCAGGTGAAAAGGTAAAAAGAAACCATTAAATATCCTCTTATGTTTATTTTAATCTAAAAATGAGAAAGAAGTTCAACATTTCTGTATAGCCTGACATGATCCTGAGTTTGTAGGTCAGAAGTGTGTCTTTATAGCTAGATAGGGGGTAGCAGGAGAAAATCTTGATGGTGGCACCTCTCTCTCTCTTTCTCTCTCTTTCACACCTTATTTATTCTCATCTTATTGCAGCCAGTTTTAGTTTCATATGCCATTTTGGATGGATTTGGGGTTTTGTTTTTGATAAAATCTTTATATTGCTATGTGAAGAGATTGAGAGTACCATGGAAATCTTTATCCCACACAGAAGTTCCTCACTATTTTGTAACCAAGTCTCTAAAAATGTTTTCAAAGCTACATTTGAGTTTTTAAACAGAAAAAGTTTTCCAGGTTTGCAGCAATTTTATGGGATGATAATAGCTTTTTGTTCTATGATGTATAGAAGATATTTTTAGAACACACACAGGCATACACATACACTCATACCCAGTCTCTTGCACTTTACTGTTCCTTCAAGTTACAGTATGGGACTGAGAAGGTGACAACTTCCAAAAACAACTCCATAAAAACCTGATAATATGGAGAGTTATTTGAGGATTAGAAGATGTTGGGGAAAATGGTCTGTCACCTCTGAAAGCTCTTACATGTGTCTTCGTGTGTAAACAGAGATCAGAAATAATACCTATTTCATTGCATTACTATGAGGAATAAATGAAGGTACAATAAAAAAGTTAAGAGACTGCCTCATATTGGGACGTTTTCAATTACTATTAGTTATGATGATAATCATTATAAATACTTGGAAACATACACCATTTAAAAATGTGTCAAGTGCAGAATTTAATGAATACTAATTTAATTTTTATAATATAAAAATTTATAATTATATAATATATAATTTCCAATTCATTTTTAAAGAAAAAAATGAATGACACCAAGGAGAGAGGAAATTTGCTAGATAAATTTAACAAATAACCTTTGTATAACTGGTGAATGAGACTGAAAAATGGGTATAATTAATTAGCACAAATATTGATGCATTTCTTTAATGTCTGTTTACATATTCTTGAAAGATATGCTTTTAAGCTATGAGATCCATGAAAATCAATGACTGAAATTAATTAAATCAAGAATTGCTGTGTAATTAAAGTGTTAAAGAATATTTTAACAAATAATATAATGAATTCAGTCACAATACTTTCACTAAAATAGGGTTAATAGTATTTTTTGAGGACATAAAATTGTGTACTGGTAGCAGAAAATCAAAATAGAAATCATAAAATATTTTTACTTTGTCATCATCTAATCTTTTAAAAATACCTAAGTTTTATATATATTTTATAATGCCCAAGTCATAAATAGAATAATAACTTACAAAGAAGTTATTATTATTTGATAAGTAAATATCCATAGAGAATATCTGTTGCAAAAAGTTTGAAGTGTATGAGATGTGAATTATTTAAGATGTGATAAAAAGAGAACTGGGGTCTGAGAGGAAAGGCAAAGCTGGTTCTAAGAAATGAGGCAGTGAAGAAACATCAGTGGCTTTAGACAGAATTTGTGAAATGTTGGTAAGTAGCCTAAGTGAACACAGTCATCTTTCTCACTAGCCTTGGCCTGGCTCTGAAGTAGACATATCCAGGGGAAAGCTAAGCCCATTTTATATTGGGGATGGAGTGGAGAAGGCCTCTCATCCACATTGGGACTTCTATTAATTAAGAAGAGCTCCTGGATATGTATCCAAAGAAAACAAAAACACTCATTTGAAAAAATGTAACTACCCCATATTTGTTGCAGCATTATTTATAGTAGTTAGAAAGTGGAAATTAGTTAAGTGTCCATCAATGGATGAATGGATGAAGAAATTTGTGTGTGTGTGTGTGTGTGTGTGTGTGTGTGTAATATATATTATATATAATATATATTATGTATTCATAACAAAACATGATATCTTGCCATTTATGACAACATGGCTGGACCTTGAGGACTTTATACTAAGTGAAATAAGTCAGACAAAGATAAATACCATATAATCTGTAATATGTGGAATCTAAAAATTATATATATAGGCTCATGTATAGAGAACAGATTGGTAGTTGCCAGAGGCAGGGGTGGGGGGATGGGAGAAATGGGTGAATTGTTTGTTTCTGTTTTTCAGATTAAATCAGTTGCATAAAAAATATATATATATATGTATATATATATATATATATATATACATATATATATATACATATATATATATATTGAAGTAATGAATGAACCACAAAAAGAGAACTTTTCTATAATACAGATGAGAAAAAATGGATATAATACAGATGGGAAAAATTCCTTTAGAAAGTGGAACATTATCATGTTATTCAATAAAGTTCAAGACATTTAAGAAGAAGAAGAAGAAGAAGAACAACAACAACAACAACAACTAAAAACCAGGTTCCCTATAGATTTCTCAAAGCCAGAGCTTCCTGGATTGATTCTATTGACAAGATGCTCATTTGTCTTGTCAAGTACTATGAAGATCGGTTAATATTTTTAAATCCAGATTAATGGTAATTTTCTCTTGACATCAATAGCTCTATTAATGTTACATTGGCTTAACATTGTGTAATCTCTCCAGAACAAAATATTGTTCTTATGACTGTGCTTTATCTCTCAATACTTACAATCTGGAATTCCATATTCCATAAGATTCATTTGGTGAGTTAACAACTACACAGATGCCTAGAAGCTCTTTGATAGTAAAAACGAACGAATGAATGAATGAATGAATGAATGAAAAATAAATAAGTAAATAAATAAATGTCAACAAACCCACTAGAAATAAAAGATATAAAATATCTTAGAGACAAAATGAGGTAATAAAAATATACTCAAGTAGGAATCTGGAATCTACCATCTATTTAATTGCATGACATTGTAGAAAGCCATCATCTTCTTTATTTCTCAGTTTCTTAAGTTGTGAAATAAGAAGCTTGACATGATATCCTGTCAATCTCTTTCCATTTCTAAAGTTCTTTGAATAAGAAAACAAAAAGGTGGGGACAGAATTGAGCTTCCTACCCAATTACCCAAAATTGTTAGGTTGTTTAATGATGATGATGATCCTTATCATCACCCTGATCTCCCTCTCAATGCAATGTGATTAAAGTGTAAAGGGAAAGGTGGGAGAAAAGGGGATTGATGATCCAATAAACAGAGGCTCATTATTAATGTCACCACCACTACTTCAAATCATCGAACTGTTTTATAAGCTCTTCCCCTGATTCCCAATTTTCACCCGTTTTATTGTCAGTTAGACTAGGAATATGTGTCTAACTCCTTATAGAGAGGAAAGAAATCAAGAATCTTAGTATAAAGAATCTTCTATTTTTAAAAGAGTTATTAACTTTAAAAGACCTACCAGAATAATTATCAGTCCTGTACAGTTACTTCATTTAAAACTAATCCAGCACCATATCAAAGTAGTGTAATTCTTGGACAGATAGTGGGTCTGATGACATTGAGGCAGAGTATTATATAAAATAAGGCCATTCTAAACTATTTTTCATTTAAAATATTTAGGATTTTCAACAAATATGAATTGAACTTTGAGATGGTTTTCCTTTGTATTTTATGGGGAATAGTTGTGTTTTTCATGTTCCTATATCTCTGTTTTATGAAACAGTGATATTGGAGATACTTACTATTTTGTATCCCACAAAATAGAATCTTTGGAGTATAAGAAAACTCCTTGTTTTACTGCAGTTACAGGCAGACCATTTCTAGAGGTCAGCTTCCTAGATTTTTCTTTTTCCTTTTTCTTCCCTTTAATGTACATCTCTAAAGGGGAGTTTGGTTTTTGAAAAATAAAGCTGGCAGATTTACTAACTGGGAATTAGTATGTATTTTTTTCCTACAAAGGAAAAAAGACCTGTAAAAAATACAATAAATGTTGATTGACAGCTGAACATGGTAGGAAACTGAACTAAACCATTTATCAAAACATGCAAATGAGAAGTAGGACTCCATAAGGGTTACTGCTGAGCCCTCTGCCCAGCACAATATGCCAGATAATTGATTGTGACAGATGATTTTGAAATGAGACACAGCCAAATAGAATACACGTGTCATTTTTCTTCCATATTTGGAGCTTGTATATTAAGGCCTTTGCCACTAGCAGTTAAATTGATACAATATTTTTACTTTCTCAGGATATATAGGAAATATATTTCATTTTATTATCCAACTCCAGATGTTGCAGAGAGCTTAAGAATGATTCTTATACCTGGGGCATTTGGGTGGCTCAGTCAGTTAAGCATCTTGATTTCAGCTCAGGTTATGATCTCATGGTTCTTGGGTTCAGGCCCTGAGCCAGGCTCTGTGCTGATAGCAGAGGGGATTCTCTGTCTCACTCTGTCTCTGTCCCTCTCCTGCTCTAACATTCTCTCTCTCTCTCTCTCTCTCTCTCTCTCTCTCTCTCTCTCTCTCTC